>NC_088933.1:18227500-18240000 GCF_038396675.1 Hydra vulgaris
ATAAAAATCTAACAAAAACATTGAAGCGCTATGCCGTTTCAGGGACTAACAAAAACCACGGATTGAAGCCTAAAAAAGCGCCTTCCACCTACAGCTCTATGAGAATTTAAACTAGTTAAACAGATCCATATTTTAACTAATCTAAAACCCTTAGAATCAAGCTGTGCTCCGTTAGCCAGCTTTGGTAACTATTTTTCGTGCTCTTTTTGTCACCGCATTTAAACGTTGCGATGCCAACAGACGATGATTTTGTTTATTTGGTAAATCGCATCCAGTTATTCTTTAAATAATGGTTGCTAAGTTTATAAAGAATCGCTTCATGATCTATATTTCTATTTAATCCACATGAGAATAACATTTTATTTGAATTTAAATCCACATAAGAATAACATTTTATTTGAATTTAAACATTTTATTTGAATTTAAAGTATCCATACCAGTGCTCGTAAGCTATAGGACTAGTTATTGTAAGCTATTAGTGAAACATGGCGCTTATTTACTTCTGTGGTAATTCGTAAGTAACAATTATTATTGTTGCAAAGCAGTGAGAACCTTATAATACAATTCTTAAAGTCTGACATATTTATTTGAAAACTATTGACAATAAAATCTTTGTTTTCTTGATACTAAATAAATTAATCTGAATATATACATATTATATATATATATATATACACACACACACACACACACACACACACACACACACACACACACATATATCTATATATATATATATATATATATATATATATATATATACATATATATGTATATCTATATATATATATATATATATATATATATATATATATATATATATATATATATATATATATATATATATATATATATATATATATATATATATATATTCATGTACTTGTCTATTTATGAATAAAGTACATGTGTATTTGTAACATTATACAGATATTTAACATACATATATGTTCGTAAAAGTGCCTGTATTATAATTAAATGCAAAATGCATTTCTTTTTATAATAACATTTATTTGAGGATAAATCAAATAAATTTGATATAGTATATATTATAACTTATTTGTTATAAAAGTAAACTTATTTGTTTACGCTTGTTTTGATAAGATACCATTTTTATTTTTTGTAATTTAAAGCAGTTTTAACAGGATGGTAGAGCAGGGTTAGATTTTGGCGTTAGCAGCCTTCCGATAACTGAACTTACTCCTGCCGTTAACGAAACGGAGACATGAGAGTACGAGTTTATTTTATCGCTGGCGTTAAAAACTGCCGTTTTACTTTTAACCAGCCTATAGCTTATCGCAGAGTTTAACGGAGAGATGTGAATACAGCTGCTGATTGTTTGGCAGATCAGGTAACAGTTTAGTTTTGAAAAAACTTTTCTTCTAGAATTTTATTTTCTTCTTGAATTTTATAATAGCTAATATTGTAAATTTTTCTTTATGGAGAATTGTTTAGAATTTTTATTGTAAAAAACCTTATTTTGTTGATTAATTATTGATGTGGTTTATATCCACACGCATGTAAATGGTTCTGATGATAAGATCAGTACAATTTTTTTGTTTTGTGTTTGTAAAAGTAATTTGTTTAATAATTTTTTAGTTTACATTTCCTAATTTATTAATAAATGTAAACTAAAAAAAATAAAGATATAATAAAATAACTACTATAAAATGTTGATAATTTATTGTTTTATTTTAAGAAAAAAAAGTAGTGTTCCTCTGTCTTGTTTGCCACTAATGCAACCCTATATATATTTATTATTATATTTATTACTATATATATTTATTATTAATGCGATGCAAAAATATGTATCAAGGGACTAGATCGAGCTGTCAAGCCTAAGTGAAATTAGGAAAAAATTAGGAAGAGAGAATTATAAACCATGTTCTTATAAAATTTCTTTTAAATAAACTCAAGTATGTGCTTAATGAAAGCATGAACTTTAGAAGTAATTAAAATTCCAGAAAATATAAAATTTTTATAGGAGGAATTGATAGCAAAATAACATTGCCAAATAGATGTCTACATTAATTTCAATTGAACTTTCTTCCAAGTATTAGTAACCTGAAAATGATAAGTTTGTTTTACCAGTTGAAAATGGTTTGTACCAGTTTGAAAAAGCATTAGACGCTTTGACTAAGTACGGTTATCAAATGATTATATAACCTGTTGGTTCCATAAACATCATGAATTCCAGAAACAAATTAAAACATCCAAGAAAATCAATTTCTAATTTATTTCTTCTACTTTAGTTGAATCAAGGTTGAGTTATAAAGTATAGTTATTTTTATTAGAATATTATTAAGTAATTTTTACTATTGCAGTATTCATAAACTTTTTATTTTAAGTTTTAGCGCCTTTTTCTATTTATCTATTGATTTGTTTATGAACAAATGTTTATACAGGATGTTACTCGGTATATAACAAACTTTTTTTTATTAACAAATATACAGGATATGTTACTCGGTATATAACAAGCTTTTGTTTATTAACAAATATACAGAAAAAGTTACTCGGTATATAGCAAACATTTTTCCTTTAATGTTTCGGAATAATATAAAATAATAGCATTAAAATTACTTAAATAAATGTAAAATAAAATAAATATTCAAAATATGATTAAAATTATATAAAAATTGATATATAATATAAGTTTTAATAAAAAACACAAATAAAAACAAGTGCAACTTTTTTGGTTTGTTTCATTTTTTTAAGCCTGGTCCGTGTCAACGTCACGGAAGTTTTTTAATAATTAAAGGAAGTGTCCAGAAGTTTCCAGAAGTGTCCAGAAGCATGCAGAAGCTTCCAGAATTTTCCAGAAGAAGCATCTGGAAGCATCCAGTAGCATCCAGAAATATCCAGAAACATTCAGAAGCATCCAGACGCATCCAGAAGCTTCCAGAAGCATTAAAAAGAAGCATCTAGAATCTTCCAGAACAGGTTCACACAGGTTCATTTTACGATATAAGAGACATGTAAATCGACATGTAATTCAGTCAGTATATGGAAGTCAATCAGTCAGTATTATCAAGACAGTTTATCAAAGTGAGTTTTATCAAAGTGTTTTATCGAAGAACATCAATACAAGAAGTGAAATACAACAAGTGTTTCATTACATCAATACAGTCCACATCCAACCAAGACGTTGTGTTCCACAGAGCATTATTGTATCATCACAAGGTAAATGTAACACGGTAAGCTTTGAGAAGCGTGATTATTTATTTTTATTATTTTTATGACTTTAAGTGCAAAAATGGCTCCCGACAGTCTTGGATTGGAACTAAGAAAGAAAATTATTGACGATTACGTAAGTGGAATGTCACAAAAAAGTATTTGTGATAAATATCGCGTGAAAAAATGGACCGTGTCAAGACTATGTTCCAAATAATGTTCTACGGGGAAGTTGGCAGCAGATAACAAAGGCCGACCGGCCGGAAAATGCCTCGATTTACGTTACTGCCATAAGAACGTGAAGCATGGTGGAGGCAATGTGGTGTAGGGGTGTTTTTCTGCTAACGGTCTAGGTCCAATACATCGAAACGATGGAATAATGGACCGTTTCATGTATAAAAATATCCTGAAAGATGTTATGTTACCTCATGCTAAATGGAATATGCCAATAAAATGGGTTTTTCAGCAAGACAACTATCCGAAACACACTGCAAAAGTAGTCAAGCAGTGGTTTCAAGACAACCACCTATCGGTGATGGATTGGCCGCCTCAATCTCCGGATCTCAACCCTATCGAGAACCTGTGGGAGATCGTCAACCGCAAAATTAATCGTGAAGGTGTTCGTAATAAGGATTAACTGTTTGAACAAATCCAAAAGGCCTGGGCAGCGATTCCTCAAAGTTTTATTGATCACCTGATCGAATCTATGCCTCGAAGATGCAAGGCTGTGATCAACAACAAAGGATTCGCCACGAAATATTGATAGCGAAATACAGCTTGGTCAACATTTTGTCGAGTTGCACTTGTTTTCTCCAGAAGGAAATCAACTTTTTTTAATACTTTTGATTAATTTATTAATTTTCGTGTACAAATAATGAACTTTGTGATGAATAAAACTTGAAGAACTTTGTCTCTAAACAGTTACATAGTTATTTCTCTAAATTGAAAAAATGCAGCACTTTTATATAAAGAAACTAAATTAGCATTATTTGGTTGCACTCGTTTTGTTCGATACTATTTATATATATGTATATATATATATATATATATATATATATATATATATATATATATATATATATATATATATATATATATATATATATATATATATATTTAAAGAAGGAGAAAAAACTAATGTAAAACATTATCGTCCAATTTCTATCCTCTCTGTTTTTTCTAAAATTTTAGAAAGAATTTTTTACAACAGAGTATACAATCACCTTTTAGCAAACAAATTATTATATAACATGCAACATAGATTCAAAAACAATAACTCAACAGAGCATGCTATTATTCAGCTTGCAAGAAGTATATCAGACTCATTTAACAATTCTAAATTCACATTGGAAATATTAATTGATTTAGGGAAAGCGTTTGATACAATTGATCATAAAGTTCTTGCTAAAAAATTAAAATATTTTGGTATAACAGGCAATGTTTTAAAATGGTTGAAAAGTTATTTAACTAGTCGTAAACAATTTGTTTACGCCGATGGAAAATTTTCATCAAATTTGTTAAAATATTACATGTGGAGTTCCTCAAGGATCCATATTAGGACCTCTTCCTTTCCTTACTTATATTAATGATCTATACAAAGCCTCGAATCGAATAACAATTAAGTTTGCTGATGACACTAATTTATTTATGTCACACAAAAACATTCCTACTTGATTTCATTACGTGAACATCGAGTTAATCAAAATATCTAACTAGTTTAAGACTAACAAATTTTCTCTTAATGTTGATAAAACTAAATGGATTCTTTTCCATCTTCTTATCAAAAAACATAAACAGCCAATAAACATGCCTCAACTTGTTATTGACAATATACAGATTAAAAAAGTAACAGTAACCAACTTTCTTGGTGTTTGTATAAATGAAAATCTTAAATAAATTTATTAAGTAAAATTTCAAAAAGTATAGGAATATTGTACAAAGCAAGAAATGTTTTTTTTTTTTGTTTTTTTTTTTTTGTTGCTGTTTACCAATAATCAACATATATATACAACAAATAAAACGACAAATAATCAACATATATATACAAGAAAAAAATAAAAATATATCCGTAGAAACAAAGAAGACAGTATAATCTTGTCAACAAGCACCGTTTTTGTATATACGATAAAAAAATAAAAACTGTTCTTTTTTACAATGATCTTTATAAAATAAAGAGTTAAACAGACAGGGGCTTAAAGAAGATGAAAATGACAATATGTCATTGCAATCTTTTCATAGAGCCCCTTTATACATTTTTAATAGAATATAGGTATTAAATTAAAAACCCTAATGGGCATAAAACAGTTGTGCTAATCAGTAAATCAAAACAAGATTTACTGATTAGCACAATTATTTAAGCACAATTGATTCTCAAATTTTAAAAATTTCCTCTTTTATTAGAAACTTAAATAAACTTAATGACTTTGCCATCCTTATGACTTTGCAATCCTTTATGATAACTATTCCATTTATTTGGTCTTCGTTATACAATGCTATATTCAGCATATTTATTGAAGTTTTGAGGCAGTTTATATGAGTTACTAATATTTGCTCTTAGATAATAGTTTTCATTTATGTTTATTTAAAACTTGTTATTAAAGTTTGTAGGAGAGAGATTATTTTTGAATCAATACATAAAAATTAAATGCTGATAGATATTTATTTCATAAACATCCATTATTTTCATATCTTTCATTATAGGTTTGGCGTGTTCACGCTTATTTTTAGAGTAAATGATTCTACTTGCATGTTTTTGTAGACTATAAATTCTTTCAAGTTTTGATGGTTGCGTACTCGCCCATGTTATGTTTTCATAGCTGATGAAGCAATGAATTAGTCCAAAATATATTAGTTTGAGACTTTGTTTATTGATATATGAGCGAACTCGATACATCATACCAATTATATTAGTGATTTTAGATTATAAGTGGTTTGAGGAAGACAGGATAAATTCTCATCAACAAAAACTCCTAAAAATCTAATTTTGGCTTGTTTTTTAATTAAGTTATCATTTAAGTTAAGGTCAGGCAACTTAAGAGGAAGGTCTTCTTTTTGTGTTTTTTTATGGAATAATATACAGTTTGTTTTCTCTGAGTTAGGTGAGAGTTTGTTAGCTCTAAACCAATTATTTACTATATTTAGTTTAATATTCATATCTAAGTATAATTTCTTGATATCATTGTTAGTAAGAAATATATTTGTATCATCAGCAAACATGACTGAATTAAGTTTTAAAGATGAATGGCAAAAATCATTTATATAAATTAAAAATAGAAGTGGACCAAGGATAGATCCTTGGGAGACTCCACATAAAACATTTAAAACTCCAGATTGTATATTACACACGTATTGTTTTCTATTGGTAAGATAACTTTAAATAAACATACTTTAATACAATTATATCACTCATTTATTCATTGTTACATAACCTATGCAAACATTGCTTGGGGTAGTACAAATAAAAATAAACTTAAATCTCTTTATTGTCAGCAGAAGCATGTCTTATATATTTTAAAGACCATTATATTCATGCCAAGCCTCTATTATTTAAAATGAAAGTTTTTAATATATATGAGCTTAATACTTTTAAGATTCTTTGTTTTATGTAAAAGCAATTCATCTCCGATTTCTTTCCATTATTTATATTCATCAAAAGATAAAAATAAATACATTTTACGCAATGATAATTTTGATTTAAAATTGATTATCGCGGACCACACTTATGGAACAAAATTGTTTATAAAAAATTTATTGAGGATTTTAGTCATCAAAGTAACTACTTTTCTTTTAAACGAAAACTTAAAGAACTCATTTTTACAATCTAAGATTTAACAATATACTTCTGATATTTTTTACTGAGCTTCCTTTTTACCTTCTATTTAAACATGAATTTATAAGAATTATATATGTATTGTTAACAACTGTAATCTACATATATTATAGATATAACGCATCTTGTATTTATAACGGAATATTTTAAGTTTCTTACGTCGTTAATTTATTTTTTATCTTGTAAATATCTTTATAAATTTTAACACGAACATTTCTTAGCGATACTCGACGACAAGACCGTATGGTCTTCTACGAGTCCCCGCCTTCTTTTATTCTTTAATAACGATCATTATATATATATATATATATATATATATATATATATTTATTATTATATATTTGTATTTTAAATATTGTAATGAAATGCTTATTTAAAATGTGATAAAAAGAACAACAAAAAAAGAAAAGTAAAGAGAAGAAAATTTGTGCATCCTATTATCGATACTATCTAACATCTGTCATGTCTATAGTGGTACCTGTTTTTGTTATGAGGTGGCTTAATTGCTATGTTAACTCGTAATTTACTATATATGTATATTTTTGTTCTATATGAACACCTGGCGCAATGTTCGCTCACCTGTAGGTTGCTATTTGCATCTTTGTGTTCTGTATGAACCTCTAGCGCGGTGTTCATTCATAGTAAATTAATATGTGTTTGTACTCTATTTGAACATCTGGCGCGGTGTTTGCACACCCGTAAGTTACTATATGCGTGATTGTGTTCTGTTTACATCTTTGGTGTAGCGTTAGGCTTACCAACTAGTGACTACAACTATAAAACGTACGTCAACCTTTATATTCAGTATTCCTTTAGATGTAATATTTTTAGATATTAAAATTTTAAAAAGAATTTACTTCTGTAAGCAGTACTCTATTGAACAAGAACATTGAACAAGAGATTTTAGAATTTTATGCCAAAATATTTTGTTTTATTAATTTACATTGAACAAGAGATTTTAGAAATGTATACATTTCTAAAATCTCTTGTTCAATGTTCTTGTTCAATAGAGTACTGCTTACAGAAGTAAATTCTTTTTAAAATTTTAGTTTAATATGTGTGTTTGTGTTCTGTTTGAACATCTGGCGCGGTGTTTATTCATAGTAAATTAATATAACAAAATATTTTGGCATAAAGAAAAATTAATTAGAGGTTTTAACCCCTCTGGCCTTCTGGTTACTCTAAGGAGTAGTTAAGTATTATTTACAGTATATCAATGAAAAATATACGCAAATATGTATACATTTTAAAATAACGTCAAAAGTATGAAACAATATATTAAAGGATTTATAAAAAGATAAAGAATAACACAGAAAAATATTGTGCTAATGATCCGCTAAATTGTATAAAATATAAAGAAAATAAACTTATGAGCAGGTTTCGCGAAGCTCATACGATTTAAATATTAAATGAGAACGTTTTTCTGATTTTTATTTTTAAAATATACTATATTGATTATTTTTTAATTTAAAAACTTTTTCAAATAAATTAAAATATAAAAAAGACTATCAGACATACATACATACATTTGTGTGTGTGTATATATATATATATATATATATATATATATATATATATATATATATATATATATATATATATATATATATATATATATATATATATATATATATATATATATATATAAATTTATATATATACATTAACTTTATTTTATTTAGTCATGCAATTTTTAGATCTCCCAATATGTTGATGTAATAACTTCAACATCTTCTTCATTTAAAACTTTTAATTGTTCTTTTCTAAAATTATTATAAACACAATATGGACATGCCATTGGAATTTTAATTCCATTTTTGTCATACAAGCGCGCCATTAAATAAGCAGTGAAGCGGAGAGGATTAGGTAGACTCGCCATTCTTGTTTGAAATTCAGGTATAACAGTTTCAATCATATAATATCTTAGTAAATTATGAAAACAAGTAAACACCACAACATTAAAATTTGTTTCTTGAAACATGAGCTGAGAATTCAAAGAACTAATTGTAGTCGATAGCTTATAATCTGATAATTTGGTTTTACTAGCAGCATCTAAGTTGGTTGACTTGGAAGCAGCAGCAAGAATCGTTGTGACAGCATTAGATAAAATTAATAAAGGATTTAAACTAAGAATTTTTCGTTTATGCGTTATAATATCCTTCAAGATATGTTCAATACTTGTTGAGCCATCATCTGATGCGAGACAAGGTTTAAAATTCATTTTATCAAATTCATTTCTGAATTCTACTGATTGGGTAGATAAAAAAGTATACCAGTTGGTTCCAGTTGCCATATGGTTAACAATATTTTTTAAAAGTTCTGCGTAAAACCCACTTGAAAGCTTTTCCGAAAATAGATGTTTTTTTTGAACATGATAAAGAGTATAGCGTAATGTTTGTGAAGGGGATTTAAATGTATGAAGATACCTATCAAAAAATCAATTATCAACAAACTTGCATTCTAAACACACGTAACTAAATATAATAACTTAACCACATATTATTAAAATATTAACTTACCCAAAAAATACAACTGCATATAACGGGCATAAAACCTCTACATGTTTTCGAAGAAGATCTTCCAAAACAATTATGCTCAAATTCAATTCTTGCCAACAATCAAAAATCTAAATGTAAAATTCCGAATATTACAGATGTTTTATTAATACTAAAAAATAAATATATAAAATCAAACAAACTTAACGTCAAATTGTTTTTGTCCACCTTATTACAAAATCTATCTATCTATCTATTTCTCTCTCTCTCTCTCTCTCTCTCTCTCTCTCTCTCTCTCTCTCTCTCTCTCTCTCTCTCTCTCTCTCTCTCTCTCTCTCTCTCTCTCTATCTATATATATATATACATATATATATGTATACATACATACATACATATTTTGGGGTCATGAAAAAATTTAAAGTACCATGGAGTTTTATCTGCTGCGCAGACCCCTATTTTATTAGTAGATTTTTTTTTTTTTTTGAGTTTTAACCACTTTTAGGGGTTGCTCAAGTGCCCTAATGGTCTAATTTTAGACTTATTTACCCTTTTTTAAGCTTATTTTCAACACGTTTGAGCGGGTTCTAAAACTCAAAATAATTCTATCTTTTTTCTTTCCAGAGTTTCTTCTAAGTTAATAGAAAAAAAAAAAAATGCATGGTAATTTAATTTGCTTAAAATATTTTGTCTAAACCTAACTAAAAAATTGCATAGTTATGCGGATTTTTACCAATTTTTACGCTTTGCATTTACTTTAATACTTTAGCGTACTTGCTTAAACACGTTATGCGAATTACTTTTTAGCAAAGACGATATTTAATTTTCATTTAAAAACGCGGGAAATAATTATTGATAACTTTCATGATACACTTACTTCATATGCTTATTAGAGCTATTTACTACAGTTTTATTCATGTCGGGAAAAAGTAAGAAAAAAGTAAATTTTTTGGTTGGGGAATCCAGGTCATCCTTACCAAAAGACAAATTTTCTACAGAGCAAGAGGTTTTGCAATACATCTTGCATTTAAAGGAGAAGCATCCAAAACAAAAAGAAAGTAGAATTATCCACTGTCCGTTGACAAAACACTTTGAAATCAGATGCCATAATGAAAAGTCATTATGCTGCACTCTTTCAAAGTTAATTGCACCTTGGTTGAAGGGTGGATTTCAGATTTTGCAATTACAAACAATTAGGTAGGTACCAGACTGTATTTGTTTTTGTTTTATTTGTATATTATTAGAGGAAAACAATTAATATAACAAATATCTGCTGTTAAATAAATTAATTAACAGAAATAGATGTGTTGTAAAATGTTCAGAACCTACAAATCACATTTTTTAGTAAAAAGATAGAGAAGCTGATCCTAACTTGGAAACTGTTAAAAAAAAACAAATCAAGACAAACTTTATCAGAAATTGAAAAAAGGAGGAAATTTTTAACTCAGATGAAGAGGATCTTTTGGATTGCACCTGAGCTCGATACTCTGGTTGCAATCATTAAAGCTGATAAGAAAAGAAGTTGTCGAGACAAGACTGAAGATATTGCTTTTTTATTAGACCAATTAGGAGATAAAAAAACAAGAATAGGTGGATTAGACACAAGGTACATTTCCTCTGTTAACAGGAGTTTATCCAAGTTTGAAATGAGATCAAGTTTGAATGAAACCATGTCAGAGAGTGAATTCAGCTCAAATGGATCCGATAAAAATGAAGATAATGATGATTTCCCGTATCCAGATCCAGAGTTAAAGAAGAAAGTCAAAAAACCAGATACTGTTCTACTTCCAAAAGATATTCTCAAGAGAACTGCTGATACTGCTGTTGGGGAAGGATTAAGTCATAGGCAGCATACTGCCATGGTTAATAGTATAATTGCTAAATCAGGTGGAAATATAGATGAATTTAAATGTTCAACCTCTACAGCATTAAGAGCAGCAGATAAAGTCATTTATGATGAATCAAAGAGGATCAAGGACCATTTGAGAAATTTCAGAAATAATAATAAGAACATTTTAGTTCAACTCCATTTTGATGGAAAAGTATGTCATGAATATACTGATGGGAAAAAATCAGAAAAAGATCGATTAGCAATATTAATAAACGGTAACATGGAAACGCACCTGTTGGGAATTCCAGCTATTTCTTCCGGAACTGGCGAAAATCAAAAAAATGCGATCAGAGAAATCTTGAATTGCTTTGACCTTACAAACAGTATACAAGCTGTTACATTTGATACAACCAGAATCAACACTGGAAACAAAAATGGAGCTGTTTCTTTACTGGTAAATGAAGTTTTTCAGCGACCAGTTTTATCTATTGCATGTAGACATCATATAAACGAGCTACACATAACACATTTCTGGAAAAATTATCCAAGTAGTGCTACTTCTGGACCAGATAATATGCTGTTTAAAATATTAAAATCAACATGGAATGATCTTGATGTAGAGAACCAGGTAGGGTTTTACAAAATTGGTTAACATTTTTGTAAAATATTATTGTACCCTAGTATTTCTTCAATTTTGAGCTCTTTGATTTTTTTTTGACATTTTAAATAAAAAGGTGTTGAGAAGATTGACTATTCCAGATGAAACATGGCTTGGTCATCAAAAGCATGAAAGCATAACGTTCTGCAGAAATATTATCACCCATGGGTCTCTGAAAAAGGTAGCCCGATGACTAGATGTTTTAATATGTAGTTATGTATACAATATGTACTATGAAGTAGTAATATATCCTAGATTTTTCTTGTTTAATTCTATTATTCTTTATAAGACAAAAGTATACATACCTATGTTTATTGCATTATACCAATATACTTCTGGTTTAATTTTTAGGATGGGGCTACAAGGAAGGACTACATTGAGCTGACAGAGCTTACACTTATGGTGCTTTCTGAGGAAAAGTACAAGTTTCGTACACCCGGAGCAATTCATCATGCCCGTTTTATGGCAAAAGGTAGAGAGTTTTAGGTTTATGATAGGAAAAAGTCTAAAGTTAAAAA
>NC_088933.1:18242500-18482500 GCF_038396675.1 Hydra vulgaris
ACCATCAAGAAATAAATCCAAACTACAAATGAACAACCACCCAGGAGTCTACCTTATTAAATGTCATTGTAGCAAAAAGTATATAGGTGAAACAAAAATGCAAATAAAAACATGCATGCAACAACACAAAAACAGTACAATAGGAAATAAAACAGAATGATCTGCATTAGCCACACACATGAGACATTGTGCACAACAAATTAGCTGGGACAGTTGCAGAACTCTAAAAGTTGATGCTAAAAAGTTTGATAGAAAAGTTCGTGAGGCACTTAAAATACAGTACACCAATGTACCCCTCAACAAAACGGTATCAATTTAGATGAGGGACAATACGTGTCAACAAAATTTGGACACCACCGTTCCTTCTGTTTTAATTTCAGAGAAAAACCTCTAAAACTTCGTCTCTGTCAAAAGTACGTTCCTATTTAATCCACTCAAAATTGATGACAATTTTCTAAAAAAAAGCCTTTCTTTATGGTCAAATCGTAATTTCTTCCAACAAGCTAAAAGGATTCTATTGACACTGAGAGTAATTAAAGATACAGCAGAAAGAGTGGTTAAATTAATGCAAGAACTTCATTGTTTCATCACTTTTGTTCATCTTTTTGTTTCACTTTTGAAGAGGAGCAAAAGCAATTTTTATTACATTGCATACAAGAACACAGAAACGTATATCCTGATTGTAAAAAGCAACAGTGACAGATTCAGGGAGTGGAGGGTATGCATCCCCCCACCTCACTAGTATCTGAAAGTCCTAAAACATCTTAGAAATGGAGGACATTTTTTTTTGGTTTGTTTGTTTAGGAGACGCAAATGTGACACAAAATACAAAAATATTTCAACATCCCCCTTCTGCCCACCAAAAATTCTTGGATCCATCACTGAAAAGCAAACTTTAAAAAGGAAATTTAATGATTAATGTGCCAATTATTATAAATACATAATAAATATTATATATATGTTTTATTTACTGAATATAAATAATGAACTCTACAATGTCCATATTGATCCATACCAACTATTCAACTTAAACTTTGATGTCAAGTCAGCATGGGTCATCATTATCCGATCTCAATAATATTTAATATTTAAGTTTTTGAAGTCAAATGAAAAATAAAAATAAAGGGTATGCATTTTGAAATTTGAAAAAAAAAAATATAACCCTTGTAGCCAGGAACACCCTAATATATATATATATATATATATATATATATATATATATATATATATATATATATATATATATATATATATATATATATATATATATTTAATATGTATTTAATATATCACATTGACCTGTTGACTAGGGCAATTCCATTTTTACCATTTAAAATTGGTATAGAGGTGGAAAATTATGAATATATATATATACATATATATATATATATATATATATATACATATAAATATATATAAATATAAATATATATATATATATGTATATATATATATATAATATATATACATATATATATACATATATATATATATATATATATATATATAAATATATATGTATATATATGTATATATATATATATATATATATATATATATATATATATATATATATATATATATATATATATATATATATATATATATATATATATATATATATATATATATATATATATATATATACATATATGATAATATTTCATAATCAGTAGTTTTTATAGCTTTTATGTTTAGTAAATATCTTTATTTAAACATGTGTTTATGTTTAGGAATACATTTCTTGCTGTATTGTATTATAATCAGCAAAATATTCATAATTTTTAAAAGTAATATAATTATATTATATATTTTTTTTATTATAGTTAATAATTTTATTTTCAATTATAATATTAAAAATAATGATCTACAATTTCTACAATTTGTATTAAGTGCATTGATCTAATTGTAACTAAATAAGAAATAAAGTATTGTATTTTAAAATATGTAACTGCATCTTGTTTTCAAATAGATAATAAATAAAATGGGAAAAGTTGCTAAGTCTCTTAAAAGGAGAATTGGCTGCACAAGGTCTCGGTTTGCAGGACTACCAAATGATCTTCCTGTTAGCGACCTTCCCACATTTAAACAAGTTATACAGTTCAGCTACTAACTCAATAAACAACTCACTGCCAAAAAAATAACTGATCAAAAAATTGTTTCTCAAATAAGCATTAAACTTGTTGAGCTATGGAGAAAAGTGAACTCTAAATTCCCCTTGATCCATGAGAGAAGTATACGCAAAAAACGTGAGTTACTTTTTAAAAGAGTTTTGTGTGCTGAACATAATAAATCAAAAGGGAACAAATCTAGCATCGTTTATTTGAAGAAGAATTTTAATTCATTGTTTGATTTGTCTGCTTGTAATTGTAAAGTTTTGGCATATTTATTCTAAAATTTAAACAATATTTAACAACTTAATTAAATCATTTCTGCAGACTGGTTAGATGTGACATTAAAGATTGTTTAAAAAAGCATATATTATGCAATTGTGATGAAGAAAAAAAGGTATTTAGCAACTAAATTTTAAAACTACAAAAATAGGTTTTTTAAGGACATTTATTACAGCAAAAAATATTTTATTAGTAGTGTTTACTATTTTTTTTATTTAGGTACCAGTGAATGAAAGGAAGTACCTAAAAGACCAAAGAGCTAAAAAGGGTGGAAAAGCGTCATTTCAGATTGGCAAAATTGATTAAAAAGGACTAATCAAGTTAAAGAATAAACAAGTAATTGGAACATTGTATAAGCAAAAGTCTTGTGTGGAAAGTCTTGAAGAATTGAATTTAGTGGTAAATAAGCATATGTATGTTTGTTATTAGTGATTCGTAAGTACAATTAAATATTTAGAAAGAAGTGTCTTAAATTGGTACTTAAATTTGTTTAACCAGTGCTATTGGGCTAGCACAACTGATATCTGATATATATATAACTGCAAATATATTGTTTTATTCAAGTATGTATAATTTTTGTTTAGAGTGACGATCTTTGTACTGATGATAATGATTGTGATGACGGTGAAAGTAACAATGATCCATATTTTTATGCAGAAATGTCTACTTTATATAATTACAAACACTTGCCTAACTTTGCAAAAGCAGCAATACGTTATGGAATTAGTAACAGCTGCTGCTGAAAGTAACAGCTGCAGAAAGAACTAATATCATTACAGAAAAGAAAGTTTTTAGTGTGAAGTTTAGAATAGGAGAACAACTTGACATTGACCATAGTAAAGAGGTTTTTCATTTAAAAGTTATTGAAGCTGATGATAAAAAAGAAACGCTTGTTCACACAATTGCTTACAATTCAGAAGGTGAGCCAATTATAATGCCTGGAATTGAAAAAGAAGCACATCTCGCATTTACTGCAGAAAGTGGAACAAAGACAAAAAAATATTTAACACATAAAATTATTACAAGTGGAACTGGAGTTTCCAAAGCAAATGCAACTAAAGAAGTTTTAAATGAGTTTAACAGCACTGAAACTCTTGAAGCTGTGGTTCTTGACAATACAAGTTCAAATACTGGTACAGACAATGGTCTCGTTGTTAAGCTAGAAAATTTATAAATAGAAAATTGCATTTAGTTGGATGTAAACTACACCAAAATGAATTGCCAATAAGACAAGTAATTATTCTACTTGATGGAAACGCATATGATCCAAAGAAATATAAAGGTCCAGTTTGTTCATCGGTTTCAGAAAATTCCATACATGAACTCCCTATAATAGTTTTTTCTACAATAATGTCCAAAATTCAGTCATTTATGGATGAGCGTGTTGTTTCTGATTTAAGTAATGATCAAAGAAAATTGTATGAATACACCATTGGTATATCTACAGGTAAAATTTCAAAATAGTATGCAATGACAAAACCTGGACCTGTGAACCATGCAAGGTGGTTGACACTTGCATTACGCATTATGTATAAATATACTAGAGAAACAAATCCATCAGAGTTGGTTATGATAACGAAGTATATAGTCCAAGTATATTCTCTAATTTGGTATGCTATAAAACGATCTGGTCATTATAAAGATTCAGCAAAAATTCTGTTTAAAATGATTGAGTTGACTAAATTGCGAGATAAAAAGATTCAAGAAGTCGTTTTTAAAAACTTAGCTGGAAATTCATTTTGCTGTTTACAGGAGAATTTTTTCTATTGCATGATAATGGATGATGAGAAAGTAAATCGCGACAAAGCCATAGATCGAATACTCATTATTAGGAAACTAAATGAGGAAAATAAAGAATTTGTTCCTAAGCTTAAACCCAAAAAACAATGAAAATTGATTTTGATTGTAACTGCTGGATTGATCTTGTTCAAATAATGCCAAATTGAAGTGGAACCTCCTACTACAATTTATTTTTCATCTGTTGAACTGATGAACGCAAAAGAATCTGGAAAGGTTTTACCGCTTACATTTCTTCCAAATAACTCTCAGCCGGTTGAATGCGCAGTTAAGTCAGTAACCGAAGCATTAAAACTGGTTTATGGTCTCAAAAAAAGGCACAACTTTATTCTTACTAAAGATCAGAGTAGGAAAGAAAATCATAGAAATGTTACCAAAAGCAATTATTTTGTTCCAAGCATTTTAAAAAAACTGTTAAATGTAACTCTTGTAATATTAATTGTAATAAGAACAATTTATTTATTTGAACTTTATTTATATAAATTTATAAAATTAAATTTATATTAGTTTTACAAGGTTTAGGTATTAGAAAATGAACTGATTCTTTTTTTTTAAAAACAGTAAAAAAATATAAAAGGGTTTAAAAATAAAATCATTTTTAAGCCTCGCTTTCTTGTTTTGGGGTGGTCAAGGCATTATTTAGGAAAGGTGACACGAATCTTAAATAGGCTTTTTATAAAAAAGTTCCCAAAAATAAAATATTTTTTTATATATAATGATCATAGCAGTGGGTAGGTCCCCACGCAACTTCACTAACTCCTAACTAGAAGCAGGGGCAGCCAGAACTCGCTGTTTTTTTATTAATTTTTTTAGTAATATCTACAAAGAGAAAGTTTCTTCAGATATTTACGAGTGGGGGTCATGAAAACGGGGCATGAAGAGCCATCACGTCACCTAAGAAAAACCCTGATTGGCGCCCCTATTATTTTAAATTTATCTATATCAATGAAGGACCTTATTTTTGTACGTAATGTTTCTTTGGCACTTCTTAGACATCTGCTGCCAGGGACAAACTGTCATGTCACTAGTCGTGCCAATGATAATGATCATTATTATTTTTGTTCAACTTCTGTTTTGCTTTTATTATATTATTGTCTTAGATGCTTAAAAGTGTTAATTTATGACTAGCATGTTCAGCGCCCCCTATCACCCTAGTATTACTAGTATTGGCCATAAAATATTTACAATAATGTTCTTTGCTATTAGTCATAGCAAACAACATTTATATAAGCCTTAAACATTAGATTCGAATCATTTTTTGTTACATGCTTTATTCAACAAAATTTTATGTATTCGCACAAAAATACCCAATTTTATCTATTTTTAAATGTTAAAGACCGAATCAGTTTTATGTTTTTTAATTTATTTTTTTTAATGTGCTTAGATTTATACATTAAATCTTCCACGCCCATACTAATTTTTGTTTTCAAAAAATTTTGCTCAATGGAATTGCCCTACTGTTGACACATTTAAAAAACAAATGGAAATTGTCAAATAAATAACACTGTAAATTTAATTATATAAGAAATTAATTTTCAGAAAGACCTTTATGATTTCATATAAGTGCATTCACATTAAGAAACAAAAGATATAATTCTATTTGTAAACATAACCCCTGTTTACTTTCCTGCTAAAAATTTAAAGTTGTTAAAAAAAAACTATTTGGTTTAAATTGATATTTTTTCAATTGGTCTAAACCATATGGTTTAAACCTATCAACCCTGCACTTGGAGTTTTTCAGATCAAATTTGGGTGATGTAAATGAAGAGCACAGAGAATGTTTTCATCAGGATATTCTTGTGAAAGAGAAAAGATCTGGTATCTTTTATATCAAGAATATTTGGTATCAAGAATAGAATGCAGCTATGACAGGGCTCGAATTAACACAAAAAAATCTAATAGCAAAATTTTTTTGTTAAATTCTCCTCTCTTTTTCCTTCACCTCTTGCGCTGCTTTGCAGTAAGGTGTGTTGCATTAGTAATTTTTTTTTTAGCATAAAATTTAAAAAAGTTATAAAAAACTATTTAACCCTTTCATAATTTATTTTTAAAGTGGATTAAATTGTTTTGTTGCTGTTTTGCTGTTTTATACAGTTTATAACATTAATTACATAAAACGTGTTTAAAATAAAACGCAGTAAAATAAATAGAATAATTAAAACATTGTTATAAAAATTTTAACTTAAATTTTTGCTAAAACAATAGACCAAATGAATAAGATCAAAGAATAAAAAAATAATTCAAAAAACTTATTATTATTAGGTATTTTCTAATTTTACTTGATCTACATTTATCTGATTTATTTCTTGATATGTTGGTTTTTCCATTCAAAGGATGATAATGTTTTTATTCAATTTTTTTGTTCAAATTGTTTTGCAATAAAATAAAGTGAAAGAAAAAAGTTTAGTCAAATTATATTTTCATAAGTTTAAGTACATGCTTAAATTTTTTTTTTCAAAAAATATTTTTAACAAAAGTAGAACAACTTATTTCTTTTAATTTAAACTTTATATACTTTAATTTTTATCACTCATTTAATGTTTGCAACAGAATGTTTCTACTTTTTTGAATGAACAAAAAAAAAAAAGACTTCTTTACAAAAAATGTTTACAATTAAAATAAACTTTCCCCTCCTACTTGCATCTTCTAATTCTGATATTGTCACTGTCAGTGGTGGATCCAATATTTTTTGGTCTTGGAGATAGCTAACTTCCAGACATGGGGCAAACTCCAAACATTTATATGTTTATAATTATGTCAAAAAAGGATGCTTTGCAAGAAATTGTGATGATTGGAGCCTGGTAACAAAAAAGCCCTAAAATTTTTAGTAGCTGTGTTATGTTTGACTTTCAGGAGTGATCCTCGCTATGACACAGTATTAAGGATTTAATGCAGTTTTCATTCAATTAAATATATAATTAGTGTCAGCCAGTGTCAAAAATCTTTATAATTAAAAATTTTTTTATCAATTTCAAATTTCAAATTTAAGATTGTTTTTGTTAAAATTTCTTGTTCAAATTCTCTTTTTAAAAAAATCCTAAAAAACAACTTGCGTATTTATAGAAAATGTTTAATCTTGATATCACTATAAATAAAAAGAAAAAAATTAAAAAATGATATTGCGTTTTTCATTCGAAATTTTGTGTCAAAATAATTTTTAGTTAGAAGCTTGGGTGTTAACAACATATTTAAGATTTAAATAGAAACATATATAAAAATAATATTAAAAAAAAATTCTAATCATGATCGCAATGCGCTTATTCGACCCCTGTATGATGTGTGACTACACCTGGTGTTTGATGCAATGACAACAAACTTCATCAAAGAAAACCACATTCTGCTGTTTGCTTCTAGTGTTTTATAAAACTATTACATTATAATATAATGTAACATTATGTATTATATGTATGTAATGTGATGTAATAGAATGTTTTGTAAACATAACATAATATATTTGAACTAGTAAATGTTATATATTCAGTAAAGTTGTATCTAATGAAATACAATAAATATTAACTAAATGTTTTAATTAAGTTTTATGATCAAAATATATGTTTTAATTAAACTTTATGATCAAATGGATGATACAATATAATGTCATGTTCAGTAACAATAATTCAAATTCATAATAATGTCATATTCAGACTTAACATGCTCAAATTAAGAAATATCAAAAAAATTTTGATAAACAGAGAACTTTTTTGTTTGTTTATTACTTTTTTGTGTATTCAAGAGTTGGACCCCTTAAAAATATTTTTTATTCAAAAATATTTATACCATCTTTTTTTAACATAACTCATTTAAGTTATGTCAAACACAATTACAAGTTAATACTATATGAGAAAATGTTTGTAACCTACTATACGCAAAATAAAAAAACAAAGACCAGCAACAGGTATTCACTACTTTATATTTCTTCATGAAAAAGTTGAATTTCTCATTGCTTTGTTAACAAACTGTCACAAATTGTTTTAATCAAGCCAGAATCACAATATTCTGCCACATCATACTTTTCAGACTTTATACATGATCTTCATCATCATTACCATATGTTTTACATATTTTGGCATAGATTGACTTTTTTCTTTTAAAATCTTCTATACTTTTTCATTTAAATATATCAAATAGAGACAATCCTATGCTATTTAAATTACCTTTCTTAAGCACAACACCATTGCAACTAAGGATAGATCCTCTTCAAAGTCTTCTGCTATATATTCCTCAAATTTTCTATATTGAAAAGAATTAATAAAATGCACAACTTTATTCAATAACAATAAAAATAAATATTAATATAAAATAAAAATAGAAATATTTAAAAAAACCCACAAACTTAAATTCAAGTTTCATAGATTTTAAAATTTTAGCTCTGTATATATATATATATATATATATATATATATATATATATATATATATATATATATATATATATATATATATATATATATATATATACATATATACAATGCCTGCTCAAGGTATTTTGCCACCCGAGGCAAGATCCCAGTTTGCCGCCCTAACTAAAAAGCACCAATATATTAAAAAAATACCTTAAAGTAAAACTATGAGTGACACATAAAACCATATATTTACAAAACATTAAATCCAAACAGTACAAACACAAAAAGCAAGTAAAATACATACAAAATGGGCATATTTCAACACGACTTAGTGAAAGAAGTTTACTTTCCTACTCTTTTCAGATGCAAAAACTTTCAATAATTAAGTAAAACCTAATTTTTTACCCATATCACTTTCTATGGAAATTAAAGAAAGACCTGTCAAACGATTTTGTGACTTTATTTAATCTCAGTTTCGAAAAACTACGCTCTTCAGATGCAACTGATACTGGCTGTGTTAACAGAATTCATAAAGCAATAGAAACATTTGGAGTGAAATTATTGTTTCTCAAAATAAACTCTAGTACTTTTAATGGTGACGTTTTTGGTTCAATTAATTCAGACAATGCAAGCAATTCATCTAATAATTCCATGCCATCAATATCTGCAGAAGTATCTGTGCTTAATATTTTTTGAAGATTTAAACATTTTTCTCTAAGACTTTCCTTTGAAAAATCTTTTTTAATATTTGCAATATCGTACAGGAATTATAAAGCATCACAGTCTTCATTTAACTGGTTAAATCTTTCTTCAATCGAATTTATAGCACTATCCAAAATCCAATTAAAACAATCTATTTTAAATCTATCTTTTGGATTTATAATGGGATCATCTCGAGTTTGATAAGAAAGCATTTGTTTTTTAAACCTTGGTCTAATAGAAACTTCAAATGAAAATGATGGCTCCAAATCTAATTCAGCTGCAATTAATTCTGCATCAGAAATAACTTTTTTAAAAGCTTTATCTGAGAGATATAACTTTAATAATTTAACAGTTTTGTTCGAAGTTTGTTTGGCTTCGGAATCGCCAATTTTAATATTCTGAATAACTTTGCTTGCTAAGTTTACTTGGTTCAAAGTATTGAACCATATCAAAGTACAGCAACAAAATTGAAAGTTTTTCATCTTTTGAGCTAATACCTCTGCTTCATGACGTGAAGATGGATCATAAGAAATACCTTGGCTGATTTCAAAAAGAGCATCAAAGATTTTTCCAGCACAATATCGAAAAGGTCGCACAGCTTCAATCCTGCTTTCCCATCTTGTTGCATCCACTAAGAAAGTTATAAATGGCTTGCACCATTCCAAAATAAGCCACAGCCTCTCTAGATGATTTTGCAGCATCATTAATGACCAAATTTAATGAATGAGCATGACATGGTACAAAGAAGGCTCTGCTGTTCTTTTCCAATATTCTTTTTTGCACTCCTGACTGATGTCCTCTCGTATTTGCACCGTTGTTGTAGCCCTGTCCACGCATATCTTAAATTGGAATCCCAGTTTGAGTCAACATTTGTAGAATAACATCTGTGAGTGCTGCAACAGTTGTCTGCTCTACAGGTATGAAATCGATGAAATGTTCACAGACTTTAACTTCAGCATTTTCCATATTAACAAAACGTAGCACAATTGACATTTTTTCCACTTTACTCACATCTTGGGTACAATCCACTATAATGGAAAAATATTCTGTCATTTTCCATTTTGACAAAATTTCTTGACGAATTCGTTTTGCAATTATTTGAATGAGTTCATTTTGTATATTTTTCCCCAAGTAACGGGTGTTAATCTCCTCATTCTTTATTCAGTGAACATGATCTGCCGTAACTGCATCAAACTGTGCTAGCAGTTCAACTAGTTTTAGAAAGTTTCCATTACTTTTCTCATGTAAAACATCAGAATTTCCACAAAAGGTAAGACATTGTTCTCCTTAAAATGTCACTATTGCAAATAATCTTTCCAGAACTAACTGCCAATGCTGTATCTCTGCACTAAGAAGTCATTGTTGTGATGCATCAATTGTTTTGTTGGTATCTAGTCAGTTTGCTGATTCCATCCATTTGCTTAATGAATAGATGTGATTTTTAGAAGTTTCATGTTCCTGCAGCTGTCTGTGCAAATTTTTCCAGTCTCCAAAACCGATTGTCTTCAAATATATGTCCATGCCACCAAACAACTTATATGAGAAACAAAACACAACATCTTTCCTTTTAGAGTTTATAAGCCAGGATCTTTTAACAACTTCACCATTCTTGAGTACTTTTTGCGTGCATGAAGGATTAAATCTTCTGTTATTGGCATTGACAGGAAATAGAAAAGATGGATTAGGTGCTGATAGATCATTTTTAACAAGAGCCACTTGAAGATCAACTGGAATTCAATCAGGCCAATTGTCAAGATCTGTCAGGTCTGTAGTTGGTAAAGTTTAAAAACTCTGTTCTTCTTCTGGCAATGCAATTTGCAAAGTCGTAGATAAATTTGCTTAATCTCCCAATTAAGATTTTTCACCTTTCAGCTCATTTTTTACTTCCAAGTTTGAACTTGTTGTTGCATCTTGAATTTCATGGATTTCATCACAATCACACCCACACATACACATATATATATATATATATGTGTATGTGTGTATATATATATATATGTATATATATATATATATATATATATATATATATATATATATATATATTTAAACATTTTAAAAATGTATTCTACAAAGTAGAGTGCTCAATGTTCTTAAAAGAACAGAGCAATTATAAATTAATTAAAGATAATAATTTATATATATATATATATATATATATATATATATATATATATATATATATATATATATATATATATATATATATATATATATATTAAGGCGGGTCATACTTTTTTTTTTTGTGGCTATAGCATAAAAAGTTGTTCTATTGGTCCAAAATCTAGGGACCATAAGATTTTTTAAATTTTAAGCTCAGTAAGTACTTGCAACTTGTAGTTGAAAATGTGGAAATAATGTGAAAACGTATATCACTTTTATAAAGGCATATTCTTATTAGTGTTCACTGCGTTTAGTTTATATTACATTCGCTGGTACATGAAATGAGATTAGATAAGTCTAAGTAACCATAAATTAATCATACATTACCTTAACTCAACCAAAAGTAATCCTAGCATATCGTAAATTTACCCTCATCAAACAATCAGAATGGTCTTTCTGGTTGGACCAAAAAACTGAAAGGAAAATGTATATAGGTGCTATAGATATAAAAGCTACAGGTATGTTGCAGAAGAAAGAAATGAGAGCAGTCAAACATTTAAAATTTGAACGCAATCAGAAAATAAAATATGAGACAAAAATAAATTATATCTACAACAACATGAGTGATGATGCTGATGATGATGGTGGTGAGGATGTAGAACTTCAACTAAACATGGGTGATGAAGTTCTTGATTATGAAATTTCCAGTGGTGAATCTGATGATGGTGTTGCAGCACCCAGAAACATGAAACAATATCCGGAGTTGTGCAAAGCTTTGGACAGATGCAAGATTAGTAACAGAGAAGCTTGTCTTGTAGTGAATGCAGTGCTAAAAGATATGAAGCTATTGTCGGCAGAAACTGCAATAGATCCTGCAAAACTTAGACGTCAGAGAGGTCTTTGGCGGCAGAAACAAGTTTCTAAGCATGCTGCCGAGATGCAAGAACTAATTTGTATTGGATTTGATGGGAAGAAAGACTTAACTTTTGTTGAGAAGTCTGGTATTAGTAGAAGCATAAAGGAAGAACATTATGTTATTGTATCATTTCCAAACAATAACTACATTGATCATGTAATGCCAGAAACAGGTAAAGCAGTTGACGTTGCAAATGAGATATTATCGATAATTGCAAATACAAATTCAGCAAGTACGCTACTAGCAGTTGTTTGTGACGGTACAGTAACCAATACAGGCAAACGAAATGGTGTGATTCGAAAATTAGAGAAAGGCGTTGCAAGACCACTGCAATGGCTTGTTTGCCTGTTGCATGCTAATGAATTACCATTTCGGAAATACATTTCTGCTATTGATGGAGGATGTACAAGAGGTCCTAGTAGTTCCAGTGGTGTAATTATGAGTGCGCTAGACTTTGACCCCAAGGATTTACCAATTTCAAAGTTTAAAGCTATGTTAGGAAAAGTGGTTGAGATTAATGATGAGGTTAAGAACAGTCTAAGTACAGATCAAATATATCTTCTTAGAGCATGCTTAGCAGTGCAGCAAGGTTATATAAATAGTGATGAAATTAGGTCTTTACAGAACGCAATGCCAGGAAATTTAAACCATGCTAGGTGGCTGACAAAAGCCAACAGAATTTTGAGATTGTATATGTCAAAAGAAGTCTGTTCCCCATCACTATACAAAATTGTACGCTTTATAGTAAATGTTTACGCTCCTTCATGGTTCAATATCAAGAGTCATCCTTCTTGCGCTGATGGTGCAAAGAACTTTTTTTACTTGCTGAAGCAGTGTCATAAGCTTGGAGCAGAAGATTGGAAAATATTAGAGCCTGTGTTGCAGAACAACAACTACTTTGCCCACTCCGAAAACATTCTTCTTTCTGGTGTTTGTGACAATGATGATTCTGTGCGACATTTCTGTTCTGAAAAAATAATTAATTTGAGAAGTACTTCGTGTAGTTCTTCTGTGCGTGTTTTTGATAAGTCAAGTATCAAGCTAAACGCCAATGCTTTGACTTACGTTGATATGATTGACTGGACTACAGCTAACCTCACACCACCACCGTTGCTAGCAGCTATTGAAAGTGAAAAACTTCAACACTGTCAGTTTGATTTCATTTTTGGTATACCCTGTCACTCTCAGGCAGTTGAGCGTGCTATCCAAGATATCTCTGCAGCAAGCTCAACCGTTTTTGGGCATGAATTGTGACATGGAATGATTTTACAGTGTACTGCATCAAGAACAGAACTACCTAGTGTTAGCTGTAAATCAGACTTTTTGTAAATTACGTTTGATTATATTGTTTCATTGAACTAATAATATCTAGAACTTCACCATTTAAGTGAATTTTATGTTTCGACGTCGATAACACCCCCTTATTGTTGACAGGGCCGCAATTAAGGGGGTGTATCTTTTTTTTTAACTTTTTTTTATAGTAAGCAAAAAATGCTTATAAAACCCCCAAAAAAATACTTTTTTGCGCTAGCCATGGATATGGCCTCTGTATCATATTAAGTGCTTGATGAATTTCTTATATTTTTAGCTATAAGCCATTAAAGGGTAAATCTTTGCGGTAAAGTTGCAAGTACAAGACACCTGTTGTTTTAAATGTTTTTGGCCATTTTACAATAAGTAGCACCTAGAGCAACTTTTTAGACCATAGCCAGGTTAGCAACTCTAAACAAAAAAAGTATGACCCGCCCTAATATATATATATATATATATATATATATATATATATATATATATATATATATATATATATATATATATATATATATATATATATATATATATATATATATAACAACAACTTTTTGTATGTATGTATGTATGTATCTACCATAGCATATGTATGTATGTATCTACCATAGCATAGGTCTTGCATTGTTTCTTATCTTTATTAATCTTCCTGACATCTAAAGCAGCTCTTTTAGTTGATGACACAACTCCAGTCTCAACAAAAAGACTTTTTTTGTTAAAACAGTTGAGGAAACTAATTAAATTTAACTGTTTAAAAAACATAACTAACACAACTTTATAGACTAGAACCTCTTTTTTTTTTTTGAACTCATTTAAAAAAATTTTTTAACTTGCTTTATACATACTTTAATTTCCAAATTTTATTATTATTTTTTTGCTTGTTTTGTTTTATTTACTAATTTATTTAAGGATTTGGCGCAGCGCACTTTTATTAGACTATACAAACATCAAATGACTATCTAGCGATAGGCACAGAGGAGTGTACATACATACATAGATTAACTATTTGGAGAAAAAATAACAACATTGTTTTAAAATATAAAAAAATATCATTTTCTCAAATTATTTTTATACAGTTATATTAGGAGTAATATAATATGATGGATATAAAAAGATATTTTTTACTTTATCAAATAAAGGTGGGATTGAATCATGCCTCACTTCAAACATTCAATATAAACTTCAAAATGCTATATTATATATAAATGAAGATTTTTAAAAAGAAAGCTTTTTATAACACACATTAAACCTTTTTTTATTGTGTACTTCAGTGCTCAAAGTAGGGAGTAACAGATGTTTTAAAGTAATTTTTTAATACCATTCTATCTTAGAATTGTTAGGTTAAAGAAGATATATGAAAGTGGGGAAATGATTAGTACTTTTTAAAGAGATTATGAAATGGCATTCTGCTTCACTTCAAGCTCTTTATACAACAAGGTTATAACTTTGTGGTATCTTCTGTTTACTATATGAAAACAAACAAACTTTGGCTTGAAAGTAACTAAAAAAAATAATTGGTTTTTAATAATTGGTATTTGCCTTTTAAAAAATGTCACCGTGCATCACCTGATATGGTCATCTATGGATATGGTCACCATGATATGGTGACCATATCCATAACCTGATATGGTCATTTATAACATTTTGTAGGAATGAAATCTTTTTAGACCCAGGTAAAAAAAAATTTCACTGCTCAAATGAGACCCATCATGTAACGAAGAGATGTACATAAAAAAAACCAATGATTTTTTAGTTATTTTAAAGCAAAAATTTATCTACTTTTCATATAGGAAACCAAAAATTTCCATATATCCATCCATTGATCTATACATACATACATACATACATACATACATACATACATACATACATATATACATACATACACACATATATTACATATATACAAACATACATTTATACACATACTTACATATATGTATGTATATATATATATATATATATATAGATATATATATATATATATATATAATATATATATATATATATATATATATATATATATATATATATATATATATACATACATATATATATATATATATATATATATATATATATATATATATATATATATATATATAAAATAGACATGAAAAAGAAAAACTTATATTATGAAAATTTAAGTTCCATGCCTAACGGCAATCATCAGCCATATATATAACTATCTCGATCTAACACTAAACCTTAACGACAGTTCTTTTCAACCTTACCGCAAACCGGATAATATACTTAGTTACAAAAATCACCCACAGAGTATACTAAAAAGCATTCTTATGTCTATCGAAATAAGATTATCAACTGCATCTTTAATTGAAGCTATTTTTAAAAAAGTCTCCATCCTTGTTAAGAAGCTTTGAAAAATCTAGGTAAAAGTGTGAACTTTCATACCACCCAAATATTAAACCACCACATAACAATCATAAATGTAAGATAATTTGGCACAATCCTCCTTTCAGTGTAAATGTTGTAACAAAAATAGGCAAATGTTTTTTGAATCTCAATGACGCCCACTTTCCAATTAACCACAGATCCATAAAATATTTAATTAGGAACAAAATAAGTTATTCCTGCATGCCAAACATGAAAACCATTATAGATTCTCACAATAAAAACATTTTAAATAAGGAGGCAAGTATTAAAGAAAACACATGTAAATAAAACAGGGGTCTGCGCAGCAGATGAGACTCCATGGTATTTGAGATCTTTTCATGACCTCAAAATGAAGCAGTCTAACACAAACACACACACATATATATTCATATATATATGTGTATATATATATATATATATCAGGGGCTATTCTAGATCGTTTTCGACAACGTTAACCGTATTTGGGCGCCGCCCAAATTAAAAATTGAGGACCTTTCTTTTTTTTTTACGTTTTTTATGACAAATATCGTTTTTTCTGCGAAAAACGGTGATATATTTGGTAATATTTCCGCTAAATTTTTCTGGGACAGGGGGTACCGCCGCCCAAATATTTTTCCTAGAACAGTGTTTTTATGTATGTATACATATATATATGTATACATACATACATACATATATATATATATATATATATATATATATATATATATATATATATATATATATATATATATATATATATATATATATATATATATATATATATATATTAGACTGCTTCATTTTGGGGTCATGAAAAAATTTAAAGTACCATGGAGTTTTATCTGCTGCGCAGACCCCTATTTTATTAGTAGATTTTTTTTTTTTTTGAGTTTTAACCACTTTTAGGGGTTGCTCAAGTGCCCTAATGGTCTAATTTTAGACTTATTTACCCTTTTTTAAGCTTATTTTCAACACGTTTGAGCGGGTTCTAAAACTCAAAATAATTCTATCTTTTTTCTTTCCAGAGTTTCTTCTAAGTTAATAGAAAAAAAAAAAAATGCATGGTAATTTAATTTGCTTAAAATATTTTGTCTAAACCTAACTAAAAAATTGCATAGTTATGCGGATTTTTACCAATTTTTACGCTTTGCATTTACTTTAATACTTTAGCGTACTTGCTTAAACACGTTATGCGAATTACTTTTTAGCAAAGACGATATTTAATTTTCATTTAAAAACGCGGGAAATAATTATTGATAACTTTCATGATACACTTACTTCATATGCTTATTAGAGCTATTTACTACAGTTTTATTCATGTCGGGAAAAAGTAAGAAAAAAGTAAATTTTTTGGTTGGGGAATCCAGGTCATCCTTACCAAAAGACAAATTTTCTACAGAGCAAGAGGTTTTGCAATACATCTTGCATTTAAAGGAGAAGCATCCAAAACAAAAAGAAAGTAGAATTATCCACTGTCCGTTGACAAAACACTTTGAAATCAGATGCCATAATGAAAAGTCATTATGCTGCACTCTTTCAAAGTTAATTGCACCTTGGTTGAAGGGTGGATTTCAGATTTTGCAATTACAAACAATTAGGTAGGTACCAGACTGTATTTGTTTTTGTTTTATTTGTATATTATTAGAGGAAAACAATTAATATAACAAATATCTGCTGTTAAATAAATTAATTAACAGAAATAGATGTGTTGTAAAATGTTCAGAACCTACAAATCACATTTTTTAGTAAAAAGATAGAGAAGCTGATCCTAACTTGGAAACTGTTAAAAAAAAACAAATCAAGACAAACTTTATCAGAAATTGAAAAAAGGAGGAAATTTTTAACTCAGATGAAGAGGATCTTTTGGATTGCACCTGAGCTCGATACTCTGGTTGCAATCATTAAAGCTGATAAGAAAAGAAGTTGTCGAGACAAGACTGAAGATATTGCTTTTTTATTAGACCAATTAGGAGATAAAAAAACAAGAATAGGTGGATTAGACACAAGGTACATTTCCTCTGTTAACAGGAGTTTATCCAAGTTTGAAATGAGATCAAGTTTGAATGAAACCATGTCAGAGAGTGAATTCAGCTCAAATGGATCCGATAAAAATGAAGATAATGATGATTTCCCGTATCCAGATCCAGAGTTAAAGAAGAAAGTCAAAAAACCAGATACTGTTCTACTTCCAAAAGATATTCTCAAGAGAACTGCTGATACTGCTGTTGGGGAAGGATTAAGTCATAGGCAGCATACTGCCATGGTTAATAGTATAATTGCTAAATCAGGTGGAAATATAGATGAATTTAAATGTTCAACCTCTACAGCATTAAGAGCAGCAGATAAAGTCATTTATGATGAATCAAAGAGGATCAAGGACCATTTGAGAAATTTCAGAAATAATAATAAGAACATTTTAGTTCAACTCCATTTTGATGGAAAAGTATGTCATGAATATACTGATGGGAAAAAATCAGAAAAAGATCGATTAGCAATATTAATAAACGGTAACATGGAAACGCACCTGTTGGGAATTCCAGCTATTTCTTCCGGAACTGGCGAAAATCAAAAAAATGCGATCAGAGAAATCTTGAATTGCTTTGACCTTACAAACAGTATACAAGCTGTTACATTTGATACAACCAGAATCAACACTGGAAACAAAAATGGAGCTGTTTCTTTACTGGTAAATGAAGTTTTTCAGCGACCAGTTTTATCTATTGCATGTAGACATCATATAAACGAGCTACACATAACACATTTCTGGAAAAATTATCCAAGTAGTGCTACTTCTGGACCAGATAATATGCTGTTTAAAATATTAAAATCAACATGGAATGATCTTGATGTAGAGAACCAGGTAGGGTTTTACAAAATTGGTTAACATTTTTGTAAAATATTATTGTACCCTAGTATTTCTTCAATTTTGAGCTCTTTGATTTTTTTTTGACATTTTAAATAAAAAGGTGTTGAGAAGATTGACTATTCCAGATGAAACATGGCTTGGTCATCAAAAGCATGAAAGCATAACGTTCTGCAGAAATATTATCACCCATGGGTCTCTGAAAAAGGTAGCCCGATGACTAGATGTTTTAATATGTAGTTATGTATACAATATGTACTATGAAGTAGTAATATATCCTAGATTTTTCTTGTTTAATTCTATTATTCTTTATAAGACAAAAGTATACATACCTATGTTTATTGCATTATACCAATATACTTCTGGTTTAATTTTTAGGATGGGGCTACAAGGAAGGACTACATTGAGCTGACAGAGCTTACACTTATGGTGCTTTCTGAGGAAAAGTACAAGTTTCGTACACCCGGAGCAATTCATCATGCCCGTTTTATGGCAAAAGGTAGAGAGTTTTAGGTTTATGATAGGAAAAAGTCTAAAGTTAAAAATTATAGCTTCATAGCAAAAAAAAATGAATTTGTTATACATGATCAAATATTTAGCTTTTCAAAAAAAATTAAAATGTATATTTTTATAGGTATCTACTACCTAAAGCTCCAGCTTATGATGGATGCAATACCCAGTCTGACAAATCGACTGAAAAATGAAATTACTGAAGTGGCAACTTTTGTGGCTGTTTTCTATACTACCTGGTTTCTCAAAGCTGAACTATCTGCTGTGGCTCCTCGTCAGTTAGGTACCCAGTTAACAAGTATGATATATATATATATATATATATATATGTATATATATATATATATATATATATATATATATATATATATATTATATATATATATATATATATATATATATATATATATATATATATATATGTATATATATATATATATTTATATATATATATATATATATATATATATATATATATATATATATATATATATATATATATATATATATATATATACATATATATACATATATATATATATATATAAGGATTCTATTATAAATAAAAAGTTTTGATTAAAAGTTTCTAAAATATAAATTTTTTTAAGGTAAGCTAGTTACTTAACAATTTTTTGTTTATCCAGGATATGAGAGCTCTTTGGCAAATGAATAGGTTTAAGGAGTACAATTTGATTGGGGCAGAATCAGTCATTGAATCAATCAAACGGCACACATGGTTTCTGGACCCTTACCTTGTTGTTCTTGCCTTAGCTGATGAAAACTGTGAAGAAAGAGGTGAAATTGCTCAAAAATTATACAGCTTTGAATTTCGTAGCTTAGATAAATATTGGTTAGCCCGAATAAAAGCTAACATGGAGGTCCTCAATTCTTTAGACTTCAGTGGACCGAAGCCACCAAGCTTAGTTGAATTGGTCACAGAAAATTCGTGGCTTTTGTTCCTTATGATAGGGCAGAGTAAAAGTGACTGTCAATGGATGAAAACCCCGCCAGAGTATTGGACTTGTAACGATTTCTACTTAAAATTTAAAGATGCTATTTTTAATCTTGCAGTTGTTAATGATTGCTCTGAAAGAACTGTTAAACTCATAAAGGCAACATTGATATTGCCAGAAAGGAAGAAAAAAGACAAGATTCACTTTTATTCATGCACAATTACAAAAGGAAGTATGTAGGAAAAAGAAAAACCTCCAAGAAAAACAAAAAAACAATATAAAAATATTGCATAATATTTGTAAAAAATAACACTATTATTAAGAAATATATAAAATCAAATCGCTAGACGTTTTATGACTTTACATATCAACAAAGTTATTACGTTGCGTAAAAATTGGAAAAAATTGCACTAAATTTGGGATTTTATAAATAGATTTGCATGAAATATTTCAGATAAATAAAAATACCATGCATTTTTATTTGTTTTTTCTAACTTAGAAGAAACTCTGGAAAGAAAAAAAATTTAATTATTTTGAGTTTTAGAACTTGCTCAAATATGCCAAAAATAGGCTTAAAAAGGTCTAAATTCAGGCAATTGGGGCACTTGAGCAACCCCTAAAAATGGTCAAAATTGAAAAAAAAAAAAACTATAAAAAAACTCGGGGTCAGCGCACCAGATAAGACTCCATTGTACTATAAATTTTTTCATGACCCCAAAATGAATCAGTCAAATATATATATATATATATATATATATATATATATATATATATATATATATATATATATATATATATATAATAATATTATAATATTAAAATAATATTAATTATTATTAATAATAACAAAAATGTTAGTAATAATAGCAATAATTAAAAAATGACTTACTTAAGTAAATCAAAAACAATTAACTTTAATTGATCTGTATATGATGTATAATTAAATTCACCATTCTCATTCGTGTAAAATAATCGCAAGGCTTTTTCACGAAAGACATAAACCTATAACAAAAAAGTTCTATAACTGTTTGGATTAACTTATTACATATTTTTTATATTTTATTAATTTAGCAGTATGTCATATATTCAAAAAATAGATAACTACTTTATCCCATTGCTGTTGAAGTTCATAACAAAATGACAATATATACCATTGTTTTGTGTGAAACACAAACCTTAAAAAAATAAAAAACAAAAATTTTGCATTAATCTAAATTATAAAAAAAAAAAATAATAACAGCATATATATAAACTTACAGCCACAAGTAAATATTTCACGGAACTCTAAGCTAAAATTATTAAAGCTAAAAGACAAAATGCATATGGTTTATTTGGTTAAACAAACTTAACCTAAAGTAAATAACCTTTGTTAGGATTAAACAAAAGTGAATAACCAAAGTTAGGATTAAGCTGATATTTATAATTTTAATTATTTGCAAGTTTAGGATATATACATCCTAAACTCAAAATTCTACAATCATGTAAAAACCTTAAAATGAAGCCTACTTTTTAATTAGTGTAGATTAAGTTTCACCATTATATGCAGTTTAGTGTGTTCTTTAAAAATTTTTATACTACAAACAGATTTGCATGGCCTGTTTAATTTTTAGGGTTTTTATTTTGGGCAAAACATATCAAATGGCAATTGTAGGAAGTTTTTATCTTGAAAATATACAAGACTGTATAATAAAAGTATATTAGACTGCATATTAAAAGTATAAAATAGCCCACTATTGTTTTTTTTTTAACATGATTTAATGATATCCTAATGTTTTCAGTAAAAAGAGAAAGTAATTAGATATATATACGCAACTATAAATGCGTTTTTAGATAAGCATGGGTATGACACACTGAAATAGCCTGCTGCCGGACTCCAGTACATACATAGATTATCTTATAGCCTGCTGCCCCAAAGGATTGCAGTTATGTCAACTGAGAGTTTTGCATGGGGCAGCGTCCTTTTCTTTCATTATTTTTAATTTTTATCAGAAAACAAGGTACATGCTATAAAGATAAGCAAAACTAGTATGGAAATGCTTATATAAATACGCTATAATAGATATACATATATAAACTTTCTCAAAAAAAAGTCAGAGGAGGAGAAAAAAAATTTGAACAAATGTAACTTATAAAACTAACATAGTTTAGATAAATATTCACATGCTTGCTAGATTATTTTGTTTAGATGAATTTTTTTTTTTTTTTTTTCGTTCATTTATGTCATATAAAACAATCAAAGAGTTTTTTTCTGTTGCTGAATATTTTGACTATTTTAATATTTTATTTTATTATTTGGATAAAAAGGTTAGTTTTATAAGAACTTAAATTTCATCCTTTTATTTTATCTAAACCTCTTTATAATAATGCTGAACTTTTGTTATTTCTTTTATTATTTCTAAATTTCTTTTATTATTTCTAAATTTCTTTCATTATTTCTAAATTTCTTTTATTATTTCTAAATTTCTTTTATTATTTCTAAATCTCTTTTATTTTATCTCTTTATAATAATGCTGAACTTAATGCTACTGTTGGTGCTATAAAGAAGTATAATAAATTTATATACAGATATGTAAATATATATGTAAGAAAAATATGTCATTTGTAATTATGCGAATGTAAAAAATCCATTTGTTTAGTGTTACATATATAAGTGTTACATTACTTATATCTGTAAGTGTAAATATCTTTACATAAACTGAGTTTGCAGATGGTATATGGAATGATTGCATAATAGATATATGAATTTTTTTAAACAATTATTTGATTATTCAATTATTTGTCTTTTTGATTAAACTATAATGATTTGTATTTAAATTAGCAACAAGATTGAAAAAACTGAAAAATGTATTTTTCAGTTTTTTCAGAAACTGAAAAAAACCCACAGAAACATCAGACGTTGACGCAGATGTCAACTCACTTAACCACTGAGCAATCAACGATATAAGTGTGAATGAAAAACAAATGACTTTTTTATAGTTATACACAATATTATTTCAAGCAGTCTACTCTAAATAAACGCAACTTTATTGCATATGTAAATAACCTAATAATAAACAAATCTGTTATATGCAAATGTAAAAAATTCACTTTCATAATGTTATGTACAAATGTCAGTAAGTGTAAATGTCAGTATATAAGTTGAATTTAAGGATTGGAAACAAACAAAGGTTGGAACAATTGTGTATAATACATATAGAAATCTTTTTTAAAGGGAAAAAAAAACATTTTTAAATAAGGAGGCAAATATTCAAGAAAAAAACATGTAAATAAAACAGGGGTCTGCACAGCAGATTAGACTTCATGGTACTTGAGGTCTATATAATAAGTTATTCATATTATAAATGGCGACTTTATGGCAACTTTAAACTCTATAATTATTTCTGTAAATGTAAATGCATGTTAAACTGTTTTATAATTTATAAGCTTTATTGCAACATTAAAATCTGTTTTTCTTTTTCTGTGCTATATTATATTACTAATAATATTGTGTATAACTTATGGTTACATTTATTTATGTGATAGTATTTCCATTTGAAATTAACTCAATTTTCATATTATATATACCATATGGAGACTTTAACCTCTGTAACTGCATCTCTAAGTTAAATTGTAATACAATTTATATTAGTGTTATAGTTATTAGGCCTTAAGGTGACGTTAAATTCTGGTTTTCTTTCTCAACACTATATTCTATTACTATTAATATTGTATATACCTTAAGTGACTCTATTTTTAATTTTTATTTTATATACCTTATAACGACAATAAAGTGAGAGATTCTATCTCTTTGCTATATAGTATAAATATTTATATAATAATATTGATACATTAAGGAGACATTAAGGAGATTGGTTATGGTATATAACTTTAAAATAAATTTATTTATATTAATAAAAAGTTTATCATTTAATTTTTAATCAACTTTTTAACAAACTATTTTTTAAGTTAAAAAGTTATTAACTTAATACTTAATTGAAATTTTTATAGTATTATGTCTATAACTTTTTAAATAATAAAATATTTATATAAAAATTAAAAAAAAAGTTATAAATTAACAACCACAATTTTAAAAATCACATTTATTAGATAAAATTGCTATTTTTATAGAGATAATAACCTATTTACATTTGATAATGAACTCAAAAACGCCCTGTCATAAAAATAAAATTTTTGAGTTAATTCTATTTCCACATTCTAAAAACTGAAATCTAATATCTATTTACATAATAAACTTAATTTACATAATAAGTTTTTTTGTCCTAAAAATAGGAAAGAAAATAAAATAGATAAAGAAAATAATTTCTGTTGACAACTATGAGCAATTTAGTTTTTTGTTGTTTTCTCAAGTCAAATTTTTTTTTTAACCACATTTGGCAAATGGGCTTAACATTATTATAATACCATGTAATTTTTTAAATAAAAATAAAAAACTTAAAAATAAAAAACTTCGAATTTCTCTGAATATGAACTGTTTGCATCTCAATGTAATTGCTTCCTTATGTAATTATATATATTCTGAAACAAGTTGTAAATTTTCAAGGACTTTTACAAATTGTTTTTAAAAGCATTTAAAATTTTTTTAAGTTAATTTTAATATAAAACTATTTTATTTTCATAACTTTATATAGATAATATGTATACAATTTCTATATACATTTTTCTTTATTGGTTACTGATTGAAAATATTTAGAAAAATATTCAAAATTTATACTAAATATAAATTTATTTCACTCGCCAAGACTCCCATTTCAGTAGACATCTGTTTGCTAAAAATTATGTCTAAATTTAACAATTAGCCAAAATCGGTACTAAAACAGCTTAATACATTTTAACTGAGTAGATATTAATGTCCACTGTGTGGACTACTGCTTATCATCCACTGTGGACCAGAGTGACCGCCAGGTTGAGTTGTTCCCCAGGTCTAATTTTTTTTTTGCAATAGCTAGATATACATTAGTAGACACCATTTATAACATTTAGAACTTCTGGGGTGTTGAAATTTTCAAAAAAAAAATGAGACAAAAAAATCAAAAAATAGCTATACTTATCACTGTGGACCTGAGTGACCACCAGATTAAAATGTTCCCTAGGTCTGATTTTTTTTTTCAATAGTTGGGTATACACTATTTCTAACATTTTGGGAAGACACTATTTATAACATTTTGGGAAGACACTATTTATAACATTTAAAACTTCTAGGGTGTTAAAAAAAATTGAAAAAAAAAAAATTAAAAAATAGGTGTAACTTATCCTATACAAATAAAAGCACAAAGTAAAAAAGCTTTATGTTAACTAGTTATAATATAAGTCTAAATCTATAAATAATATACTTTACAATATATACTTGAAATTATAAACATTAAATTAAATTATATAATTATTCAGTTTATTTAATGTTTTTTGATGCAAACTCGACAACACTGGATTTTAGTCGTTTTGCATAATCTATATGGTTAACTCTTCGTTTGTATCTATTCCATGTTTTTTTGAATTCATGATGAATAGCTTCTCCTGTTTGCTCACAGTAAACTCCTAGGCCGCAGTCAGTAGAATGAAGAAAAGGAAGTATATGACATACTGCTATGTGAACTTTCCATGTAACACTGAGCTTGATACCCTCAAATGTGGCATGCACGTATTCAATCAAATCTGCATAGGACTTTTTAAACTCCAGAACAGCAGTGCTGATGTTATCCCCTGCTACCATACCAAATGCTTCTGCTTGAAGGCATTTAAACTTTCTAACACAGTTTACTATTGGTAGTAAGTCATATTTTCCATTGTTTATAATATCTCTTTCAAGTATATCCACCAACTTCAGGAACTTGCTTGCATTGTTTCCGTCAAGCCCTATGCCTTGGTATCCTCGAAACATGATGTAGTTTGATTGTAACCACTTCTCAAACAAAGGCCATACACTAACTAGAAGTACTGCAAGTTTATTTACTATTCCCATTAGAACATGGAGCTCAGGAACAGGAACCAACTCTTCGAGAAGAGTTTCAGGATCTTCCTCTTTGTACAAAAGTCTTATTTGTGACATTTTTAAAGTGTGACATTTTTGACTTCTTCTTTCCGTCAAGGGTAAAGTTGTTATAATGATCATCCAATGACCTAAGTGTTCGTTTAATTCCAGGCTCAAGAGTGCAGGATCCCTCACAATATAAACAACTGTATTTCCCAGCATGACTACTAATTCCAAACACTGAATTTGCACATTTTAGATCAAATGCAACCTAAAACTTTACATCGTTTAAATTCAGGGGCTCAATAAGCTTCCAAAGATTATCGTTAGCTTCAGAAACCCCCTCAACAATTGCTATAAGAAAGGATCTTTTTACTCCAGCATCATCTAGCTCTGAATCTGAAGAAGTTTTTTCCAGGGGATTAAACACATTTACAGTAACTTTAAGGAATCCCTGACCTGAATCCATAGCTATTCTCAATATGGAGTCATGTGGATCTATTCCTCTTTCTGTAATGACGTGCTGTATAAATGTAGATGTATCTTTTACATGAACCAATGTTCTAGTAATGGCTTCTTCTCCATCCATAAAACCTACTTCTTTAGAAGTGTAAAATTCATCTATACGGTTATGGAGAGCTTCAATTTTTTCAAAGATGTTCGCTTCAATACAGGTTTGAGTTCCCATACTAGATCTATATTTGGAACAAAAATTCTTTGTTTGATTTTTTAAAAGCTCAAGAGATTTAACCAACTCCATAACAGTACCAAAGGACACCTGTTTCAGCTCAATTCGGTCAGTTTTTTTGTCAGGAGTTCCAACCACAATGTTCAAAGGAGACCCTTGAGTAGCCAACTGAAACTTCTGTTCTCTACAAATATTTTCAGCTTCCATCTTGTGCTTAAGTATACCTGGCAACATACATAAATAAAATATGTTTATTATTTGGAATTTTAAATATGTATTTATATTAAAGAACAGCTTAATATACTTGCCTGAGGCTACCCGTTCTAAATATTTAGGTCCAAGCTGTTCTGCCGCTTCAATGAGATTGTTCACAGCTCTGCTCTCTGTACAGATATGAGCCACTCCTTGCACTAAATATTTTTGTTTGAAAACAAATGAACAAAATTTTTAATTAACTAAATATTTTATTAAGTACAATAAATTTTGTTATGTGAAGCATTATATATATGAAGCATTATATATATGAAAAAATAAAACAACAATAATAATAAAATTCTAACCTACAAAGCCAAAGCATGTTGAACATAGTCTGGAAGACTTTGCATGTTCAGAATCATTAGAAGCACTGATTTCATCAACAATGTCTTTGATATTTGATGATCTTCTGAGATGCAATCTATCAATCTAAAATAATGGAAAAAATATTGATCAGTAAGTGATATTATTTTAGCATACTAAATGGTATTTTACTATACACTATGTAAGTTTAACTATATATACTATATAATTAAATTTTAAGCTTACACTGTAAACAGTAAATAAATAGTTAATAAATAAATAGTAATTAGTTGTTTATCTTATACAACCTTATATACATCTTTTGTATAACTAATATTTATATACTACAATGTAGTATATATGTAGTATGTATGTAGTATGTATGTAGTCTACATACATACATATTATACTCAAATACTTCCATGCATGTCATACTTAAACTAAGTATATGTATATACATATACTTATCGTGCTGTATATATAATATATAAAGTTATATACATTTTAAGTCTACGCATACAATAGAAAAACTGAAAGTTTTTTTCATAACACATGTATTATTTTTTAATACATGTATATGTATTAATAACATGTACTAAGTAAATGTTGTAATAACATGTATTAAAAAAAAAATCTGTTCTATATTTTTAGTTAAGAAACTGTGTGATTGTAAATATAACAAAGTATTAACTAGAAATTAATAATAATTATTATACATAAAAAAACAGATTAACATGAATTTTACCTTGGATATCTTCACTATCATAGAGGTTTCTGTGGCAATTGTTACAAATAACCTTGGGATAGTTGGTTACATCTAAACTATACTGACTCCAGACGAAAGTTTTTATCTTTGTTTCAATTGCTGGAGTGATCTTTTGAATTTTAGATGACTTTTTCCCGAACTGTGTAAGACAAACAGCACACGTTTTATGTAAACAGTCCGCCATTGTATATACAATTTAATAATTTCGCGGACTTTCAACCGAGTTTACACCTAATTTATTAAGATTTTTATGGCTAAAAATAAATATTTTTGAGCAAATTTTTTTTGACTTTGTCCAATCACTCAGAAGTTTTTAATGTCATAAATGGTGTCTACTAATGTATACCCAACTATTGAAAAAGAAAAATCAGACCTGGGGAACAACTTAACCTGGCGGTCACTCTGGTCCACAGTGCATCAGGTTGAGTATGGGTGTCTGTTTTGAGTTTTAAAATTTTTTTTTAAATTAAGAAACCCTAACCAAAAATATAATAAACGTTATAAGTATTTTAAGTGGATAGTTTAACTAACAAAACTATGTTGCATAGCGAATGTGCTTATCGAAAATTTAGTGAATTAATGTATCTTTATATTTTACTTATTGTATACTTATATATTACTTTTTATTTAATTTTATTTTAAATACCAGATTTTATTTATTGTTTAAACATACCTTTACTTTTTAAATACAGTTTAAAAATTGATTAATTTTTTTATACAAGATCATTTTCATTTTTAAAGTAGGTTTTTAAAAAATGTGATAAACAATTTTTTTATTTCAATGTCACATTAAAAGTACTATACTTTTAATGTGACATTGAAATAAAAAAAACTACATAAAAGTCATATACTTTTATATAAAAAAAAAAGTTTTTTCACTTTTGGTTTCATTAATTTTTTACTTTTAATTTTTTAAATGTAATTTTTTTTAAACCGCATATCAATATATTTGCACTTTTTACAGTGTTTACTAAAGTATTTCACAGTTTCTGTATTAAATATGTACGCATTAACTTGTCTTTAGGTAGAGTTACTGCTGTCATAATTGTTTTATGAACTCTTTAATGTTATTATTTTCTAAAAACCAAAATAAAATAATGTTAATCTTTATACAAATTACTTAACTTGCAATTTAACTATTGTTACAATCTTGTAATTTAAATAGTTATAGTATTTTCAATCATTTTTATATTGTTATAATTCATATAATTATTTAAAATATAAATGGAGACATTTAAACTATTATTTATTATCATCCTCACATATAGAATTTCACTTATATGAAATGTTTTGTAGTACGTAAAGTTATAATTAGTTATAAAACATCAAAAACAGCATCGTACTAACTAATTTTTCTTTTTCTTTTTTGTAATATTTTGGTCTAATTTGTAAAGATCATCATCAGACATAAAATTAGTTAGCACGATGCTGTTTTTGATGTTTTATAACTAATTATCACTTATATGAATATTTTTTGTAAAGAATTCATTGTAGTTTACTTTGTTTATTCTATAGATAAGTTGATCATTCTCTTTGTTGAAACAGAAAATTTTTTAGATGAAAGTCTAACAGATAGAATTAACATATTTAATCCAACTACCTCCCAGTGATCTATTTTCTGGGCCCTCTTTTGCTTTGTAAATAAATATAGACTTATTGGGAGGGCTGAAATTTTATTATAAGCTTAAATTTCAAAAAACATTAAGACAATTTGTTAGGCATTAGATATAGAGTGATTGCATGGGGCTAGCAATTTATACTACGTCTAACGCGTATATATATATATATATAATATATATATATATACATATACATATATATATATATATATATATATATATATATATATATATATACACATACTCTTTTTCACAAACCCTGATATATATATATATATATATATATATATATATATATATATATATATATATATATATATATATATATATATTTATATATACATAAATTAGTAAAAATACTTATCTAAATTTTAATTTTCTTTGATAGCTTGTTTCTCCATCAGTAGGTTCATCAGGACGGTTCATCTTCTTGATGAACCTACTGATGGAGAAACAAGCTGTTCAAGAAAACTAAAATTTAGATAAGTGTTTTTACTAATTTATTATTGCTCTGTTCTTTAAGAATATTGAGCACTTTATTTGTAGAATACACTGACATAATTTTATATATATATATATATATATATATATATATATATATATATATATATATATATATATATATATATATATATATATATATATATATATATATATATACAAGCAACATACATTAAATATTTAGTAGTAATCAAACCTTTCAACTGATGAGACTGAATACCAATTAGACAAACTATGCAATGAAAGTAGCACAGCTTCCTCATTGTAAAGAACATGTCTTTTCCCTTAATTAATATAAATTTATTCTTTAACTTAATTTAAAACTTTTCATATAAATTCCAAACATTAAATTTTACCTATTCCTAAAGTGGAAAAATCTGGAAAATTGAGATGCTCATCAAAAACATAATCTTTCATTGAACCCTACAATTTAAATTATTTTATCAAACATTTGAACATTTTATCTTACACTTCATTATTGTTAATTAATCTAAAAGATTTTAAATCATTCTAAATAAAATTGAAATCTAAAAGATTTTTTTAACACATACTTTGCTTGAGTTAAAACTATCATCTATAGAAGGTAAGCCATGAACCAAGGTTGGTGCAAGAACACAATATATTGACTGTCGTGCTGTATTTGAGTTACCTAAATTACCTTCATTTTCAATTCCAATCTACAAAAACAATATATATATATATATATATATATATATATATATATATATATATATATATATATATATATATATATATATGTATATATATATATATATATATATATATATATATATATATATATATATATATATATGTATATATATATATATATATATATATATATATATATATATATATATATATATATATATATATATATATATATATATATATATATATATATATATATATATATATATATATATATATATATATATATATATAGCACTTACATTTATATATATAGCACTTTAAGTACCTTCAAAAAAAAAAGTTAAAATTATTAAGTTAGCAACTAAATGTTTTTGATTATTGCTGATAAATAAGTAAAATTTTGGAGACCGTCACAATTTTTAATTTACAATATAAAAAAAAGCGTGAATGTTTTATTGAATAAGTAAAAATACAGAATGATAAAAATTATCAAATGTTTTTGATTGGTCGAATAAACTCAAATTGAGATAATAGATTTGCTTCTAACAGTTCAAAAACTTATCAACTGTTAAATGAGTTTTTATGAATTAATTTAATTTTTTTGAATGAAATAAATTAGAAATGTTAATGTTTCTTTTAAAGTCCAAATAACAAATACCGTGAGCTTTTAATTTGCAAGAAAAACATTGCTTAGGAACACTATAACAATTTAAGCAATTTAAAGAAATCCCTGAGAGTGGAGAGACAAGTTGTATTCATATAAAAAAGTTTTATACAGTCTAAAATAGTAAAAAACTGCAATAATGATAACAACTTGTTTCTCCGCACAGCAGCCTTGTTTTTCGAGGCTCATGTTTCGGAGTTATAGAGTTAAGAGAGGGTTATAACACAAGTAGCCTCCTCATCTGTAGTGGCTTTCTTAGCATTGGGGAGGTGGTGAATTACAAAAAAAAATAAAATAAAATAGATAAAAAAAATTTTTTATTCATTTTAGAAATTTTTTACTTTTCCTTCATCATTACGACCCCATGCCATAATGTTATCATCTGCATCAAATGCCACTGAATACTCAGCACCCACTGCAACACCAATAATAGCTCTCCGAATTAGGGCTTTCACTAATCTTGGTGCAGACTGTAATATAAAATGTTTACCTTTATTTTTATTTAACATTTTGAAAAAAATTTAAATCATTAAAAATCATTACCTGATCTATTTTGTTGTAATGCCCAAGTTGTCCACAATCATTATAGCCCCAGGTATATACTTGGTTTACTGATGTTAGTATAATATAGTGCCAATTGCCACACAAAATCTTTTATTCAAAGAATTAAATCATTTTATGTTTAAAAATGACAACAATTAAAATATGTTTTTGATTAAAACTATTTACTTGAGTTATTGGATGTTGAAGTTTAAACTGGAGTGTTTCAGGATAAAAACGATGATTCAAATCTTTGGTATTGTTTGCCATTTTTCGCCCATACTTTGAGCTCTCTGCCTTCTGCAAAAAAAATTATTATAATAGTTGAAAGTTTTATTTTTCTAAAAAAACTTTATTTAGAAATATAACATTTATACATGAAAGCTCTGAAGCCTTTATTTAAAAATAATGCATATTAATGGGTAATGAATCTTATTTTAAAGTAAACTGCAAGCTATTTCCTAAACAGTTTATTTCATAGATAACTATTGAACAAGAATTCTTAGATTGTTGAAACAAAGATCAAAATGTATTTTGTAAGATTTATGTCAACAAAAAAAAATTACAATAAGGAACAAAAATTTAGAAAAAGTATAGCAACTTTAATGCATCAAATTGAAAATTATTGTTAGATATAAATATAAACAAGTGGTTTAATATTTATTGCAGTACACCGTTTAAAATGCTCTTGTGTTTTTTTAAAAACTGTTTTATCTAATTTTAAATTAAAAATAGTATTACTGCACAAATATAAAATTGATGGTAGTTTCTTCCCCAACAAAATATAGTTTGATCCTCTGAGATGGCAATCTAAAATGAATTTTATAATTTTATTTAAATCTGTGTTTTTTAAAAGCAGCATTATTTAGACCAACATTTAACTTTATGTATATAGTTTAGAAAAATCATACGGTTTCAAATGGTCCACATGATATTAAATATATTGAGTCCAGAGTTAATGAGTCAACTAATTGAGGTATAACTTGTTTGTAATGGCTTCCAATACCTAATTGGCCATACAAATCTGAAAAATTTTATAAAAAGAAACCCATAACTTGAGAAAAAAAACAACATTTTATTTAAACAAAAAGTCTTTGAAATAAAAAAATTTTATACCTGCTCCAAAAGTGTATACATATCTCTGAAAAAACAATATGAAATAAATAAACAAGGAAAATTTGTGAATTACTTATAACTTTGTAAATAACAAAAACAATTGTTTTAAAAATATAACTCATTATTTTATATATCTTACTTGACTTGTAAGAACAGCAGAATGAGCATAACCTGCAGCAGCTTGTATTACTTTATGAGAATCTAACAAATCAATCTGTTTTGGTGTTAGCTGGTTTTCAACAGATTTCAATCCAAGTTGGCCATGAACCCCCCATCCCCAACTATAAACTTTGTAATCAGATGTTATTGCAAGAGTATGATATGCACCACATACAACTGAAACAATTTGTTTACTACTTATGTGAGTAATAAGCACAGGGCGATATCTTGTTCTAGTATCACCAACTCCAAGCTTCATATAAAATGATTTATTATATAATAAGATCTTCATTAAAAATTATGAAAGTATTGCTTATATAATTGTATAAATAAATTAAATGATTTTAACTTTGAAAAAAAAATTAAAATATACATATATATAAATTTACAATAATCTACAATTACAACAATAACAACAACAACAACAACAACAAAAATTATTTATTTTATTTTTGTTGTTATTAAGGTGCTCCAAGAAGTCCTTTAGGTTTTAATACAAGGCACTGCACTTAACTAAGGTTTTATCACAAGGCACTGCATTTAACTAGTAAGTTCATGCCTCCTTCCTTACCAATGTCGCTTATTGGGCTAAAGCCATCATTGAACCATGAACCTCTTGGTTCGGAGACAGAACCAAGAGGTTTATAATAATAGTAATAATAAATATATATACAAATCATTATTTAGAGCTTGACGACCATGGTTCCGCACTTGCAGTTTGGATGAGTTTTCAAATGTCAATTTTTTATATAAACATACCTTATATAAATATTAAGGAAAAACTAAAGCAATTTTTACTACTAGATGGTCTTCCTGACATCATAGATTATCCTGGTCATATTTTAAAAATTTGGAAAATTGTTTGGGTAAAATCTCCGCAAAAAATCCAGAATATATTTTTCGCTTATTTTGAGTGAGAAAGCTTAAAAAACAAATATATTACAAAAATATATACCAAAACTTTTATGTATGGAACACCTTTTGGATATCCAGAAAAACTTAGAAAAATATCTGAAATTCCGAAAAAATCAGAAAAAAGATAATCCCTGTGACATTAACCAGATTTGCAGTCTGAGACATACTGGGAGTATTTTTTTTGCGATAATACCATTAGGAAGATTAAGGTTTTTGAGCTCCTAACTTTACTCATATTTAAATTGAAGGTTTTATATCAGAGTTTTCCTTTTCCTATGTAAGTTACTTTTACAATGACAAAGAAGTCTTATTTACCCAAATATATCATTATAACATTATGAAAATATTATGATTATCATTACACAAAATAATAATATATAATAAATTTTAATGTTAAATATAATAAATTGCACATGTGTTTTATAGACTTACTTGACCATATTCATTTGATCCCCATGAATAAACCTAAAAAAATAAACTACATAACTGTGTATGTATGTATGTATGTATGTATGTATGTATGTATGTATGTATGTATGTATGTATGTATGTATGTCTGTATGTATGTATGTATGTATGTATGTATGTATGTATGTATGTATGTATGTATGTATGTATGTATGTATGTATGTGTATATATATATATATATATATATATATATATATATATATATATATATATATATATATATATATATATATATATATATAAATAAGAATAAGAATAGAATAAGAAGTGAAGCTAATCACTTTTAACTAAGTCATAACATAATTGCCTAAAGACTAACCAGATAGCCATATTTATATATTTGGCATTATATAAATGCAATGGATAGTTTATATTAGTATTAGATGAATTGGATAAAAGAGAACATCAAACAAGAGACTTGTTTCATATACAAGTCATAATAAATAGTTTAAAATACAAGCTAGGTAAGTAATATTAAAAAATCAATAAACCTTGTTAAAATTTTGAGATTTTTAAATAACTTTTTATTTTATATGAGTGTAATAATAATGCTTTTATTTTATAGTCACTTTTATAAAAGATCTTCTCAAAACGCTATTTTTAAAGCTAGATTTTTAAATATTTTTATCATTATATAGAACATTTAGTGTGTTTCCAACTTTGTAGAAATCACTGCATATTTTGAACAGTATTTAAATTTTTTCAATAATTTTGAAAAAGATTTAAATAACTTTTGAACTATTATCATTTTTTCTTTTAGAGAATAAAAAAATAATTTTATGCAACAAGCTATATAAATGCAATTTAACAAACTTTTTAAAAAATTTTGATTTTTTTTTAAAAACTAAAATTTTTGAGGCCTTATGTTTACCTTGACCACAGTATCATAACACTTTATAAAAAATATAATTACCCCTTCTTCACATAGTGCTATTGTATGAAACTCACCACAGGCAACTGAAACAACCTGAATGCTATAAATTAATTTAAAGAACAAATAAAAAAATATAATCAACAATTTTTTTTCGTCATTTATAAGGTTAACTCTTTATTTTCTATCATTAAAACAAAGGTTATGATAAAAATTACCCTTGGTTGTGTAAATTTTCCATTCTCATAGGCGGACAAGTATTATGTACATTATCTTTTCTAATAAAGCAAAAATTTATAGCTGTATTTCGTTTGCACTTTGGAAGATAAATAAAAATGTAAAAAATTTTGTGTCATCTTCAAAAAAAATATTATCAGAATTATTAGCATTAAATAATGTCTCATAACTCTTAAATTTGTTTACAAAATCTGAACAAAAAACTACCGTTCACCACATTCCTTTCCCCAAGTGTATAATTCTTTATTATTTGTGACAAATACAATATGGTTCCTTCCACAAGCAATTCTTGCTCTAGGTGTACTGGTAAAGAGAAGATCATTGCTACTGATACTATCTGACTAAGTAAAACAAAAGTAATATGATCATCATCATCATCATCATCATCATCATCATCATCATCATCATCATCATCATCATCATCATCATCATCATCATCATCATCATCATCATCATTATTATTATTGTAATTACCATCAATCATTATGATTATATACCTTAATTAATGAATTTGTTAAACTCAACTGACCAGACATATGAAGTGAAACCAAAGTTCTAAAAGATAATAAATATGATAAGACAGTTACAACAACATTTAACTAAATCTATTTTTTAAAATCTAACTAAATCTTTTTTAAAGAATGATTTTCAGAAAATCTTGCTAAGTTAATAATATTTCAACTTTTTTTAAAAACGATTTCCAAAAATGAATCAAATTAAAGAGATTTTTTAAAATATTAATTTTATACAAAAAACCTTTGAGTTAAACTTAAAATCAACACATGTTTTAATTTTTATATTTTTTGAAAAATTTTATCTTATAATGAAAAAATTTCAATTAGCATATTGCAAAAAAACATTAAAACTTTTGAAAATGTAAATACAGAAAGAAAAAAAACAGAATTAGAAAAAATATAATGCAGAATTGGAAAATTTTCTTACATGTCTGGTAAATTGCTTATTTTTCGACAAGCATTCAATGCAATAATGGATTTCAAGAAAACAACTATTATATCAGATACAGAAAGCTCTTTATTCTACATACACAAATATTGTAAAATAAAAATTTATTTTATTATAATAAAAATCATTAAACACTTTAAGAAATACTTTTAAAAAATACTTGCCGTTTCTGAAGACTTAGAGTAACTGGAATCAGAACCTGTTCTAAATACAAAATAATGTTTTTATAAATTTAACAATCTTATTATTAAATTACTGTAATATTAAAGAGTAGCCTCCTCAACTGATCCCATTTGCCTTGGTTTTGTGTCTATAAAAATTGCATTAGACACAAAACTACTTTCATCTAAGCAACAGGCAATTACACAACTCACTTTTACAAGTTCCACGATAAAACATAAGATATTATAATCTGGTAGAGCAGTAAGTTATGTAACTGCTTCAACATTATTTTTCTTTTTTGTTTATACTTCAAATTTGTTCAGAAATCATTTTCTCTCTCTTTAAAATGTAATTTTGATAATGTAAGTTTGATAAATACAATATCTAAATATTGTATTTATCAAACTTAACAACTAAAATTTTAACAAAGCATACAGAAGATATATAGATAGTTAATATAAAACAGCAGTCCAAAATAAACTATTTATAAGTGTCATAAACAAAAAAGAATAAGTGTTAAAAGTCATAACCCTCATCTGGTTTCACCTCGGTAATTACCAAAACATAAATCTTCATTTCACCTCGGTTATCACCAAAACATAAATCTTCATTCGGTTTCACCTCGGTTATCACCAAAACATAAATCTTCATCCGGTTTCACCTCGGTTATCACCAAAATCTTTTTAAATTGCTTTACTCTTTTAGCTTTTTTTATTTTTGAGATTTTATTTGATAACACTAATTCTTTACAATTCATTAAAAAATTTTATGTATAGTTAATTTTTATCAACTGCACACTTTTTATTTGCAGGAAATTTTGTAATGAACTTTTGACCAACCAACAACATTAGAACTATATAAGGATAGTTGTTTTTCTGAGAGTTATATTCAAAAACTATTTTCCTAATATTTGAAAAGTATGCAAGATACTTCATCATATTTTAAATATTAAGATTTTAAAAACATTCAATATCTGGTTGCTTTTTCATTTTAAGTAAACAGTCAAATAATTATTGTTTAAGTTTGCTCTAATAATTTAATTCAAAATTATAGTACCAAAAAATATTAAACATAAAATACCATCATGACGACCAAATTATATGTATCTATTCAAATCTTCAAAGTTTACCCTAAGTCAACCTATCCCAAGGTTATTTTATCATTATAAGAAATTGATGCATAAAAAGTTATTTTAATGTTTAATGATTTAATTTATTTTTGCCTTAAAAAAAAAAAAAAAATTGTCTAATGGTCCATTATTCTTAAATTACTAACTCTTGTATCTAAAGTTCTAAAAACTTTGAAAAATCTTTAACAGCATCATTAATAAAAGCAAGTCTAACATTATATCTTTCATACATCTGATTATTTTACTGAAAAATAATGCAAAGCTTTTGTTAAAGATTTTTCCTCTTATATATCTCTTAAATGTAATGACAACACTCCTGACATTCCAGAGAAACAGTCCATTGTTAGACATGCTCCAATCTTCTTACTACTATTAACAAAGTCACAAATCTTTAATTAATTTTAATTCAAAAAATCAAAGATGCAAGAAACTTAATAAACTCCTAATATCATATCTTAAGTCTAAAAGATTTTAAAACGACTGAATGATAACTTATAAAAATGTTTTATAAAGATAAGATGCTCAACATATAAAATAGTATCAAGAAATTTGACATTTTACTTATGAAAATGGTATCATAAGGAAATGAAACTCAACTAATGAGTTTTTATAAAGATATGACACTCAACTTAAAGTAATGTTTTTATAAAGATGAAACATTCAACTTATGAAACATAACTTATGAGAATAAAGATATAACTTATGTTTTTATAAAGAAATAACAAACTTATACGAAAGCCATCATAAAGATCATATAAATAAAAGTTATGACACTCAACTTATGAATTTTTTCAACTTTTTTTTTTTGCTTTACACTTATTTTGCAACAAAATGTTTTAAATTAATTAATTATTAATTTAAATTACTAAAATTTTATCATATATTATTATATATGTAAGTGAGAAATTTTGAAAACAATAAAAAATTTATTTATAAAATACCTCTTTCTTAACTTCAACTCACTCTGCTCTATAAGAGGACGCAAAAATTGTCTTGATGGATCAAACATTCTAGCTAAGTACAGTAATGAAGTTTCTGACAAATTTAGCAATTGATCAGAGATTACAGAAATTAATTCTTTAGAGACAGATGGCTGAAAAAAAAGATATTATTTAATATCTAATTGTAAGAAAATTGATTATTGCAAAATATTAAAAATATTTTTTCTCTGAAGATTTTAGAGAAAATTTAATAAAATTTAATAAGTTAGAAATCTTTCTTTGCCTAAAGTCATAATATCTAAAGCTTAAGTGCTGAACTTTATTTTCAATGCATTAGTTTTTAATAAATTTTACTAAATTCAAAAATCAATATAAAATATCAAAAACACTTTCAAAATTGCCACTAAAAAATAAGAAAGCTATTTTTGCTCAACCACTCAAGAACCAAAAGATTCACATTAAACTGTGAAAAAACTTCAAAACTTTTGTCAAATTTTAAAATTTTTTTCACAGTTTAGTGTGAATTTCTTATTTTTACTTAATAACATTTCATTTTTATGTTTTATAGCTTTTTTCTCACTTCTTATTTAATCTAATGAGCTGAACTTTTTACCTTTCATCGCAAACAGTTATCTATTTTATTTAAATAAATCATTTCCATAAATAAATATTGATGAGTTTTCCTTTGAAAAGTTATCTTGAGTAACATAGTAAAAAAATCTTTTATTTTTTTCATATTTTTACAAATCCTTCAGACAACTAGTTTCTAAGGAATTTTATTTAAATTTCGTATTTATGTTCTTTAAAATTATGTTTTATTTTTTAATTTATCAGTTCAAAAGTCATCAAGGATTAATCTGAATAATATTAGGATTTAATATTAAGTTTGATAACTAATTTAAGATTAAACTGTAAGATACTATTAAATGTCTATTTTCTAAGATTAAACAAGAGTTTAATTATAAACACATGTTATTCCGTAAAAATAACATTAAATCGCGCCAATTAAAAAATTACATGTAATGAACGAAAACAATTAAAATTTTGTATTTCACCTAATTGAATGTTGTAGAACAAGATAAACAACTGCGGTTTTTGATTTTCTGAAATTTTCAATTTTTGACCCTATTATGTGTCACCCTACTGTATAGAGTTTCAAAATATGCAAACAAGACACCTTAATGAAGGTTGTTCCTATAGTATACATTTTGATTTTAAAGAGATTGACAGTTTTTATTAGGTTCAAATCAATATATCCAAAATATATTATATTTGAAATATAAAACTTTTCTTTAATTTTTAAAACTTTTTGATTTTTTATTGTGTGAAGACCAAAGTATTACCTGCGAAAGGAGACATTTAACAGTTTCATCTGGTTCCATTTGTTTAATAAACACTCCTTAAAATAAAATTCATAAGAATAAATTATTTGTATAAATAAATATATTTTGTTTATATATATAAATTAAAGCGGCCGTGTCACAGTGGTTAGAGCGCTTGCTTTAGAAGCAGGAGATCCATGTTCAAAACGAACTCTGGACATATTTTCGCATCACGGTAAGGAAGGAGGCATGAACTTCCTATTTAAATGCACTTCCACGGTGCTCTGTGACAAGACCGTTAGGTCTTCTTGGGGCACATAAATATCAAAATTTTAAAAAGAATATATATATATATATTTTGTTTGCATATATAAATATATTTTGTTTACATATATAAATATATTTTGCTAATATATATAAATATATTTTGTTTACATATATAAATATATTTTGTTTATATAAATAAATATATTTTGTTTAAATATATAAATATATTTTGTTTACATATATAAATATATTTTGTTTATATATATAAATATATTTTGTTTACATATATAAATATATTTTGATAATATATAAATAGAAATTATTACAAATTATTATAATATTTTTATAAATAGAAAATTTTTTTCTAAAATCACTAAAGTACCATTAAAAACATTGCAGAAAATTTCTGCATGACCCCCATCTATCAACATTGTTTGCAATGATGGCGCTAATTGAAAATTTCCAAAACAAGCTAATTTTTCTAGAGCTGCATGTATTAGCCCTCTTGCCTAAAATTTACACAATAAATAAAAAAATCTTTTTAATTTAATAAATTGTATAAAAAAACAACTTAAAATTGCCAAAACAAAATTTATAAAAGTTAAAAACTACAAAAATAAGACAAAAGATTGTTTGAAAATGTTAAAAGTTTTTGTTTTTAATTTTAGTATTCATCTCTAAGTCTTTTCAAAAAAATGTTTGAAATATCAAATCAACATTGTCTATTTTAATTTTAAGAAACTATATATTAGCAAAAATGTTGAAAATAAATACCTTGGCAACATCAAATAAGTATTCTAATAAGCCATTTCTAAGAAGTAAATCTATGGCTAACAAAGCATCATAATCTAAGTTGTCATATAGAAATGATCTAAAAATAATTGTCACAATGTTCTAAAAAAATTTGTTGAGACTTTAAGTAGATATTAAAATTTAAAATTAGTGATTTTTAATTAAAAAATGTTCTTAAATGTTTAAATATAAAAAATAAAAATCATAATCATAATGGGACATATGAACATTTTACAACTACTTAAACCATGAGAAATTTTTTAAATTCTGGGTTAGAGTTAGACTTGTCAATCTCTAAATGTCAACCCTAAACATTACAGCAATGTATGTACAGTTACTGCATGTTCTCCCTATTTAAGACAGTATGTACACTCCCTTCATGTTCTCTCCAATTAAGTCAGTTGATGTATGCACTCGTTCTGTTGCAAAACTTTAATTAAAAATTGTCTATGATGTAAAATACTATTCTTGACAAAAAAATAACAAAGTTCACAATGTAAATATCACAATGCAAATATCACATGACAAAATATCAAAATTCACAATGCAAAATATCAAGATTCTTTAAAAATTAATTAACTAATCGTTCATTTAATAATAAAAATTCACTCAATAATTGCCAACTTATAGTTATATCAGATTTTTTGACAAGGATAATATGTTACCACTTTTATTCTAAATCATTTTACTCTAAATCATTTTTGAACCCTGAGTCCTGGAGTTCTGACTACCAATAGCACAGTAGGACTTTAATTAAGGCAATAAAAATGAGATTCAAATTTAGATAGACTTCAAAATTCTAGTAGATAAAATTCAAAATTCTACATTTTTTGTTTTTTGCCATACAAAATGATAATATGTTTTAATCTGATGCAAACCTAATTTAAATATTTAAATCTGACAGTAATGTTGATTTGTAATTATTTATTTTGTAATGAGTAAATGAATTAATATTAACTCTTAACATTTATAACATTTAATTGAAAAGATCTTAATTCATATGAGAATTATAGCCTGATAAAGAAAAGGATATGTTCAATAACAATTTAATGAGGCAGCAATCAAGTGGTAGATAGCTTGCTTTGTAAGCAACAGTTTTGAGTTTGATCCTATCATGCCCTTGGTAATAGAGAGCTCAATTTGTTTGCTGTGTGGAGAAACAAATTGAACCTCCCTCATTGTAATGGCCCCCTTCACCAAGGTCAAGGGAGCCATTACAATCAGGAAGAGGAAGTGAATACAGTTTTAAAAAAAAACCTACTACTAAAAAAAAAACATACTTGAAAGAATCACACAAGCTTCTAAAAAATGTTCCAGAGTTTAAAGTCTTCATAACCTAAATACACACACATATACTAAATACGTAAATGCAAAATTTTTTTTTTAATAAATGCAAATCTTATAACAAGAATGTTTGAACTTTCAACAGTATTTCAAATTATTTAAAAAAAAGTTTAAATAAAGATTTGTAATAGTTTTTGCTGTGATCTATTTAATATAACACAACAAAACCATATACAATTAATAAGACTCAAATAAATACTTGTTCAATATAACATAGCACAGCCAAATTTGATAGAGTATTCCGTTCATTACCATTAGCAATTTTTTGCAAATTCTACAATGAAAATTATTTGTTTTTTTTTAAAACTTTGTTTTAATTTTTTAAATTTATTTTACTTTTATTTAATTTATTTTTAATTTTTACTTTAACAAAACAAAACAAATTTTGAAACAAGAAGTATTGTAAAGAAATTTAAGAAATAATCTATTTATTATATGTAACAGGGAACAACAAAGTATGGCTGAAATTATGGTTTATTAAATGGCTTTAATAATGTTTAAAGTTCAGCCACCTTTACCTTATTATTCTATTTTTGCAGACATCAAGAGTATTATTATTTGTTAATAAAAAATTTATTAAAAAAAACTAAATTTATATAAAAAATGACTTTAAATATAAAAAAAGAAAAATTCTTAAATGATTCCAAATTGAAATGTCTATGATTTATATATGCTTTTTTATAAATCCTAATATTGTTTTTAAAAAACCTAGAAATAGCGTTTAATACAAATTTTTTGACAACTTTAATTTTAAAATTAACTTTAAAATATTTTGAAAACACATCATCAACAAGTGTTTTACTTAATATAATATACTTGGTAATTCTAAACATTTTCCTATTTCCTAATAACAATTTTACTGTTTATATTAAATTATCTACTAGGGTTATAACATTATTTACTAGGGTTATAACATTAGTTACTATGGTTATAATATTATTTACTAGGGTTGTAACTTTTATCTTTTTTCTGTATGAAAAATAGATGAACTTTGGTTTGAAAATAACTAAAAAATATAAATATTGCAATAGCATAAATGCAAAAACTTAAAATGAAACAGTTTAAACAAAAAAGATTTATTCAAAAACATTTCTTATATTACACACAATCCTGTATATAATGTTAAATATAAGAATTTTTTACATTTGCATATAACATACTTATTTATTTACATTGTTATATGTATTCGCAAATTTATTGCTATGCAATAAAGCTGCACTTATTTAGAGAAACCGCTCAAAAAGTGTTGATTTATGGTATTAGAGATTTATAAAACGGTTTTTCTATTACGTGCACAACTTTGATCAGTAGTTTAAAGCCCTTTTTTTAGAAAAATCAATTGCTTCAAGTGGGAGTACCTTTATTAGACCATAAAACTATTATGTGCAAAATTTGAAAGTTGCAAGTCTTCCAAATTCTATCTTATCTTTTTAAAATAATTCATTATGATAAACTAGAGTGAGTTATAATTATATAAAATATAAACTAGAGTGAGTTATAATTAAGGAATTTTTAAAACAAGTGTTGGTTAAACCACCTGACCATGTATTTACATATATACTGAAACATAAATAATTTATTTTATAATTTTTATAATTTTTTAGACATGTTTGGGTACTGTAAAAATGTGTAGTTTACATAAAAGCCAAAAAAATGTGTAGATACATAAAAACCAAATAATTAGATGAACTTATGTAAGTAAAACATTTATAAAAAAACATGGTTTTAAATATTGCAACTTCTTTGGGTTTAGATAGACAGTCAACAAAATTTTTTTTAGATGTTTTTGTTTTTTAGTACAAAAAAAAAAAATTCTCATTTTTTTAGCTTGAAAACTTAAACTTTATGCAGAAAAAATAAATAAACTACTGGAATGTATTAGTATTGTTTACTTTTACTTATTTTTAATGGCGCATTTCATTGTAATTCTACAATAAATGGCGTCTTTTAGGCAGTTTATTTATGTTGATTTTTCAAACTTATTTTTTATATAAGATGGCTACTAGTTAATTTTAGATTTTTTTATTTTTGAGTTAACTCTTATTTTCTTATAAGCTATCTACTCTACAGCTTGAAGCAACTTAATACCAAAAATTGTTAGTGTCTATAACAAGCTTATTACCTGAGCACATCAATAACATAACGTCAGTGAAACTGCAAAACCTCGTAACAGAAACTTTTGGGCTTTTATATTTTATTATTTAAAACGTTTCTATAAAGTGGTATCCATGTAACTGCAAAAGCTCTTAACAGTTTGACCAAAGAATTACACAGAATTTATCATGTGACATAACCACGTAACTACATTAGCCCAAAATGTGAAAGCAAAACCACATATCATCAATAACAAAGTTTTTCTGACAGTACTTTTGGTGGTTATAGTAGTGTGCAAAAAATCGTTCAAAGATAATTTCCTTTATGAACGTAAATCGTGACAAATTTTTATTTTTAAACGACTACAAAAAATGTACTAACAAGTGAGTATAATTTATATTATTTAATAATTAGATATTTCTGAATAGAGTGATTATGACGAGTTATAATGTGCAGCGCTAATATATAATTTTGCAGTTAAACCACAAATTTAGAATCGCCACATGGTCCGATGAAATTAATAAGGTTAATGGAGTTAGTTAGATTGCCAGTAAAATATAATTTTCTAATAAATATAATTAATTGTAAGCTCTATTTTTTGTTTTTATTTGTTTACTATTATTTTGTAAAAAGACATGCTTAAAAGTAAAACTATATTATATCTAATTTATTATTGAAAAAAATCTGATAATCACTTGATGTTAGTGTAAATATTTTCTATACTGTAAATTTATTTTCTTGTAGTCTTTTATGTATTGTTATTGTAGGAACATTCACATGGTTACAAAATGATGTTGTTGGCGAATTCGAAAAAAGTCAATCAACCGACTCCAGCCATCAGTGAAACTGACTCTGGAAATAAAAAGGATCCAACATTAGACTCTTGTGTGGTTCGTGAAACAAGTGCTAGTGTAGATTATGATATGGATGCTGTCAACGACAACATTACTATAAATTTTTCGTTAATGAATGTGACATTTGGGGATATAGACACAGCTAACATGTCTGATTTAATCAACTTTGAGTCAATTGATGGAGTTTTTGGCTCAACCGAAAACCAGGATCATAGTGAGCTCTTGACACAACACTTGTCCAATTCTGATATTGTTACGGTAAATGATACCGGTGCAGAAAATGAATCTAGTGATTCCAGCAATCTTCAAGATTCTGGTTCAAACTATTCCGATGAACACGAGTCCTCAGAATCCTCCGACAGTGATGAATCAGATGTGGAAAATTCACCGCTCTCTTCTGGTGCTACTCGCGTATCTGTTGATTCACAAATGTCGGCAAACAGTCACAGGTCTCCTCAACCTGGCACTTCTTCGAATAATCGCGTGACCCGTTTATCAGTTCATGTGAGTTCAAATGATCAAGAACATCCTCCAAACTTTGAAATACAACCGTCAACAACAAAGAAAACAAGATGCAAACGAGGGCGAGCTGAACCAAATAACTGGGAAAGAAAACGTAATGCTCTAAAGCGAATGAAAGGAGAAGAGTACAGAGGTCTGAATAAAAACCGTGATGGTAATTTTGTACAATCAGAAGTAAAAGCACCACGCAGTATAGGTCCTGCATGTCAATCTAGTTGCTGTGAAAAAGCAAAGAATCGTTTTTGTCAAAGCTTTGATGAGGGAAATCGAGGAAAAATTTTCTCACATTTTTGGGGTAAAATGGACTGGGGAATGAGACGAACGTATATTGCGACTCTTGAGAATTGATGGAGCCAAAGCGAAAGACAGCTGAGACAATGCGCCGTAATTCAACTCTAAAGTATTTTTTAAAAAAAGACGATAGAAGATTTCAAGTTTGCAAGAAGTTGTTTCTTGCCACATTAGGAATGCGCGAGTGGCAGGTTCGTGACTGGGCGCAGTCCAGTCTAGATGGTAATGGTATGCACGAAACCCTCAATACAAAAGCTTTACCAAAGAGAAATCATTGTAATACTCCAGCTGATGATAAAAGGAAAACATTTCTACTGCCTTTTTTGAAAAATCTTCCCACTCTTCCATCTCACTACTGTAGAGCTACGACTAATAAACTCTATCTTGAACCACCAATAATGTCCGCGATGGTCTTGTATCGTTTATACAAAGAGTCATTTAAAGCAAATTCTCCCCAACTAAAACCACTCTCGAGAACAATTGTAGCAGCTGAATTTGAAGCTCTTAACTTAGCAATTTACCATCCCAAAAAAGATCAATGTGACAAAAGGAAGTCACATAAATTAGGTCATATTTCAGATGAAGTATACAATGTTCATCAGCAACGTAAAGAAGAAGCTCGAAGTCAAAAAGCCGCAGATAAAGCTGACTCCATTGCACATCCAGATAAGATCGCAGTGTTCATTATGGACGTCCAAGCTGTCAAAATGGCTCCATTTCTTAAAGCCAATGCATTCTACTACAAAACAAAATTATGTGTTCATAATTTTACAATTTACAATGAGGCTAATGGTAACGTCACAGGCTACTTATGGGATAAAAGCGAAGGAGGTTTAGACGGAGACGTGTTCGCGAGTATGATATCGGACCATGTGACAGCCTTCATCAACTCAAACATGTACGAGGTTGATTCTGTACAGCAATGGTTGTTGTTATTAAAACCGAAACGCAGTTGTCTCAAATGCCTTGTTAGCCCTAGCAATTGAACATAAGGTCACGATAGAACAGCACTACTTGGAAAAAGATCACACCCAAATGGAAGTAGATTCAGTTCATAGTACAATCGAACACCGTTTGAAGAATAAAGAAATTTATTTGCCGACTGACTATGTTGGCGTATGTCACGAAGCGTGCATTAAAAATCCATACTCGGTGAAATATCTAACCCACAACTTCTTTAAATCCTACGCACCGGTTTCGTACTATAAATCAATTAGACCTGGGTTTAAAACTGGTGATCCAGTAGTAACAGACATTAGGTGTATTATGTACACACCAGAAGGAATTATGAAATACAAGTTATTGTATTCAGATGAATGGCAACCACTGCCTAAGAGACCAGCACGTGGTCCTTTTCTTCCAACTAGACTTAACTCGCAGCCACGTAAACTTTCAAAGATGAAATTTAATCATCTCAAGGAACTCAAACAAGTTCTGCCCTCATATTGTTGAGAGTTTTATGACAATCTTCCGCATGATTAATTGATTATTACGACTTATCATATTAGTTGAGATTACTTTTATTAATGAAGATTGATCAACTGTATTAGAATATTTTTTGATGAGATTGATAATTATTGTCGAGATATTTTTTAATGAGAAATTTAAGCGAGATGTTTTTGGATGAGATTGATAATTATTGTGTCAACAGTCATAAATGTTTTTGTTATTGTAAAATGTCACATGGAATATTAAATTTTTAATTGAATATTTAGGTTTCTTACAACTAGTATCAAAACAAGTATCATTTAAATAAAATTAGAGCCCCAACACTAAATTATTTAGCAGGCTGAGGAAATTAAATTAATGAAACATGCAAAATATAGTCTATACAACTTAGTTACCTTTTAGTGGAAAAACCTTGTATCTACCAAAAGCTGTCAAAACATGAATTACAAAAACACGTAACTGCTTTCCCCCAACCCCTAGTGATTATATTTTTTCAAAATATTTGATATCAGTTAGAGACACGATATAACAATTAATAGCAAAAGATTATTATATGTAAGAATAAACTTTTGAATCTATTTAGTTTTAACTCTCTCCTGAACATTTTTCAAAAAGTCAATTACGAGGTTTTGCGGTTTCACTGATGATAAGTATCTCTATCATGACATATGCGCATAGTTATATGTCATGATAGATATACATAGGTGCATCTATCATGATATATAACAAATTTCTCCCGGTGTTTTGATGTTTTAAGAAATTTTAATTTTTTTTTAATTTCTCTCCCTGTTGTTTGTTATAGTATTTAATATCTTTATATATGTTATGTATTTAATATCGATACAACTTCAAAAATATTTTATTTTGTATATTAAAAAATTAACAAAAGATTTTAAAAAAAAGGATGCAAGCATAAGGTTTTGAACCATTGTGATGCACTTCAGAAAACTGTGAGCTAACCACTTCGGCCACCAAGGCGTATTGTTCAATAATTTTTTTTTAACTATTTAATAAACTAAAGACTTCATAAAACGACAAAAAAATGTTATAAATCAAAATTAAGAAGCTACTGCAATACTATCAAAAGTAAAACTTTAAAGCTTTATATAATTTTTAATATTACATAATTTAAAGTTTACATAGATGAGATATTTGCATACACTTTTATTCACATTTTCTTATAAGAAAAAGTGTTGCAATTCTTTCTCATTATTAAATCTGGTGTAATTGCTACCTTGATTTCCGTGTCAAACAAGCACGAATGAGTAATGGCAGAAGCATCAAATTCAATATCAATATATTATAAGATTGACAAGCTGTTTAAATAATCTGATATTTCTTCAAAAATTAAAAAATTAATTAAAAAGGTAAAGGTGGCTGAACTTTAAACACAGTTTAAAACCATTCAGTAAAAAGTTCTTTCAGACATATTTTGTTGTTCCCTGTTTCATATAATAATAGAACCTTCCTAAAACTTCTTTAAAATAATTTTTTTTTCTTTAAATAAATATCTACCTGCTGAATAAATATGAGACCATCTTTAATTGAAGCAAAACGAATCAATTGAGCTGCTCTTCTAATAGGAGAACACTAAAATTAATTGTATCTATTATACCAGTATTGAGTATTCAAGGTAAATGTCAATATATATATTTGTAATAATATATATATAAATGTCAATATATATATGTGTGTGTGTATATATATATACATATATATATATATGTGTGTGCGTGTGTGTGTGTGTATGTGTGTGTGTGTGTGTATATATATGTGTGTGTAAATATATATATGTATGTATATATATACATATATATATATATATATATATATATATATATATATATATATATATATATATATATATATATATATATATATATATATATATATATATACACACATATATATATACAACCCTCAGTATTAGGAAAAATGAGGTCAGCAATAATTTGCCTACCTCAATCTTTTAGAGGTTGGCAAAAAAAAATTTGATACAAGTCTTACCATAAAACATAGAAACAAGGTCTGCAATGTTTTGCCGACCTCAAACACTTTTAGGTCGGCAGTTAGTTCAACATTGTCTAATGCCAACCCTAATTCCGAGGGTTGTATATATATATATATATATATATATATATATATATATATATATATATATATATATATATATATATATATATATATATATATACATCGACTGACAAATAGCCTGACTCGCAAGGGAGTGCTGCTACATCGACTGACAAATAGCCTGACCCGCAAGGGAGTGCTGCTACATCGACTGAGGGTTTGGTTGGGGCAGGCAGTCTATCATTATAAAAAAAAAAAAATTCTGGTCTTGCATTTTAATTTTTACTTTTTGTCAACAAAATATGGAAAAAACTTTCGGACAACATCTAAGGGTTCTATATATATATATATATATATATATATATATATATATATATATATATATATATATATATATATATATATATATATATATATATATATATATATATATATATATATATATATATATATATATATATACATCGACTGACAAATAGCCTGACTCGCAAGGGAGTGCTGCTACATCGACTGACAAATAGCCTGACCCGCAAGGAAGTGCTGCTACATCGACTGAGGGTTTGGTTGGGGCAGGCAGTCTATCATTATAAAAAAAAAAAAATTCTGGTCTTGCATTTTAATTTTTACTTTTTGTCAACAAAATATGGAAAAAACTTTCGGACAACATCTAAGGGACTATATATATATATATATATATATATATATATATATATATATATATATATATATATATATATATATATATATATATATATATATATATATATATATATATATATATATATATATATATATATATATATATATATATATATATATATATATATATATACATATATAAATATATATATATATATACAACCCTTAGATGTTGTCCGAAAGTTTTTTCGATATTTTGTTGACAAAAAGTAAAAATTAAAATGCAAGACCGGAATTTTTTTTTTTTAATAATGATAGACTGCCTGCCCCAACCAAACCCTCAGTCGATGTAGCAGCACTCCCTTGCGGGTCAGGCTATTTGTCAGTCGATGTAGCAGCACTCCCTTGCGAGTCAGGCTATTTGTCAGTCGATGTAGCAGCACTCCCTTGCGAGTCAGGCTATTTGTCAGTCGATGTAGCAGCACTCCCTTGCGAGTCAGGCTATAAGATAGTCGATGTAGCAACACTCCGCGCATGATTTACAGAAAAAAAATAAAAATAAAAACATTTTATTAAAAAAAATAAAAATAAAAACATTTTATTAAAAAAAATAAAAATAAAAACTTTGTTTATATTGTTAAAAACATTCAAAATGTTATAAAAATATTCAGAATGTTTTTAAAAACATTCTGGTCAATTAAATTTGCGTTTTTGTGGTTTTTTTAAAAAACGATTAATTTGTAATTAAATTAATGGTTTTTACTTTCGTCCAACACGGAAATGTTGGACGAAAGTCAAAAGTAATTAAAAGTGAAGTATGTGTTGGCGTAAGAATCACTTTTTTCCTTCCACTCTTCCTAAAGCCAACAAACTATAGATCTATATATATATATATATATATATATATATATATATATATATATATATATATATATATATATATATATAGGGGAAGTTTGTGTACCTAGGGCCGGATTTTTTCAATGAACCAAATCAAGGCTCCGGGCTTGTCTAAAAATGTTGAAACTGATATGATCACATATTTATACTAATTAGCTTGTATTAATATTATAGTTATTAATAGTATTAGGTAATATTTTATATTACCTAATAATATTAATAGTATTAGGTATAATGACTTAAAATATAAAAGTCTGTCATGTAGAAGGGTTTAAAAATTAGTGGCCCTAGGTACAATAAGCTTTTTTTTAATTGCACCTAGGACCACCAGCTATTGTACTTAGGGCCACTCTCTATAAATAAGGTTTAACTCCATAATCAATAGACTACAAAGACAGTCACTTAAATTTCATTAAAAATTTGTTTAATCTTTGCATTGTTTTCAAAAAATTTATCTAGTGTTATATAGAATCTTAAAATTTTCAACATTTAAAAATGTTTAATGTTGCTGGTTCCATTCAAATCAAAAATTTTTAAACAAGTTTTCTTTTTTTTCCAATTTTTGTTACACGTTGAAGTGCATTAGCGTTTCTTTCTGGAGTGTCAGTGAGAATTCGACATTTACCTGGTTTTCTACCTCTTCTTTTTAGATAAACGAGGTTTTGCTTTCGGAAAAAGACAGACCTGTTCTAGGGTTATAAATGAAACAGATTTTGATAGAGAAAAGTCTATTTCCATTGCAGACGAGTCGTTGCCTTGTACAGGAATATAATTGTTTTGTGAATTTATTGATAAACCTTTGACTAACTCATTTTTTTTGTTAGAAATAGAATCATTTGGACAATTTAATGCCGGATCTTGTCAGTCCGTTACACTTGAACTTGAATATTCATCATAAGTAAATATGTTTTGATTAACTGACCATACACCAGACACACGAAAGCCTGCTAGAATGTTTAAAGGAGTAAAAGCCAAAGGATAACATTTGCCAATGTTTTTTGCAACGTCATATATGGTGATTGGCTTTCCTGGATTTGACAGCATCCAATCACAGCAAGCTGAGCTGTAGTATTTCTTTAAAGCTCCAAAAACACCTCTGTCTAATGGCTGAAGTTTATGGCTGATATGTGGAGGAAAAGTAAGCATTATTATACCATTTTCTTTAGCAAAAGTAATCGCTTCAATACTGACATGACTTTCATGGTTATCCAATAGTAATAATACTGGCTGATCTACCATTTGATATGATAAATAAAATGTTTCAAAAACTCTAAAAAATTTTCAGCATTTGACCATCCACTTATATGTGCTGTTCTCTTACTTCCTGGAGGTGCTCTTTTCAGCATATGATTTTCGAAGTTCACTCTTGGAAAAATCATCATAGGGGGTATGGAACTTCCGATTGCATTCACACAGCTAATAATAGTTATATTAGTTCCTCGTTCACCAGAAGTTAAGGTCCCAATCTGTTTTTTGCCTTTCGGGGTTACAACCTTAACAGGTGTGTGCACATTTGTAATACCTGTTTCATCCACATTAAAGATGCATTCAGGCAAAAGCATATATTTTGAGAAGACTTCAAGATATTTTGAAAAAATATATATATATACATATACTTGATATATGTATATATATACGTATATATATATATATATATATATATAAATATATATATATATATAAATATATATATATATATATATATATATATATATATATATATATATATATATATATATATATATATATATATATATATATATATATATATATATACCTGTTTCATCCACATTAAAGATGCATTCAGGCAAAAGTATATATTTTGAGAAGACTTCAAGATATTTTGAAAAAAAAAATGAAACATTTGCTTTGTTGAAACTGGTGGCTCTTGCTAAACTTGTGGCATGCGGCTTCCTTAGTGAAAGAAATTTATTATTTCTTTTCATAAAATCAGAATACCACTGCTCACCGGCTTTACTATTTTTATCCCAGGAGGTTGGATATTTTTTAGCATTGGCTTTAACATACTCAAAAGCAAGTTTTTTAAGCTGTGGCTTTGACAGTCCATAATGCATATTGCTTGCAACGACAAGGTACTCAACTAAGGCTTTTTCTTCATCTTTAGAAAATACATTCCAAACAGCACATTGGTTAAAATATTGATATTTTGGTTCAGTATTTTTCGAACTATTCCTCTGACAAAAGTTTATATGTCTTTGGAGTGTTGTTCTGCTAATACTAAAATGTCTTGCTGCAGTCCTAACCGGAAATCCATCCTTCATTACTGCTTCTGCAGTAAGAGTTACACTATCTACATTAGGTTTTGAACACTTTTTTCCATTATTATTTCTAGGCATCTAAAAAAATAGTTAAAAAAATCTTTAATATTTTTAAAGTGAAATATAAACAAATTACACATTTTTAAAATGTGTAAGGATAAATTTTATAAATACCAAGTTGTTATCAAAATAAATAAAATTTATTTTGATCAAAATACCTGAATGCCTTATGAATTTAAAAAATAAATATGCAATATTAAAATAGCAAAAAAAAAATACTTCTTCACTACTACTACAACTACTAAAACAATAACAACAAAAACTACTACTACTACTACTACTACTACTACTACTACTACTACTACTACTACTACTACTACTACTACTACTACTAAAATATAATAAAAATCATAGAGATTTAATATAAATATATCAAAAGCAAAAACATTTTAAGATAACAAAACTTTACAACTCTCATAATTAAAATATAAATATCACATTGATATACATCACTGTAAAGTATCTAAAAAAAAGTAGATAATTATACAAACATTAAGTACACAAATTGATTGAAACACGTATATCAATAACAAAATTGACTAATAAATCTGAGCAAAATTTAAAAACTGTACGCGTTAAATGATGTTCCCAAAACAGCCGCGAAAACAAAAGCTCTTCGCCAATCGGAATTTAGCAATCTACCTTGTGATCAAACAAAATTTTTATGAGAGAAACAAACATATGGCCCTAGGTACAAGCAAACTATATGGCCCTAGGTATAAGACTTGATAGCCTCATGTAAAACGCCATCTATTAACAAATCCGCATTGAGAGTAAACTTATTGAACATCGCATTTAGTACTTAAGTAACAAAAAATATTATCTACTAGAACCTATATACATATATACATATATATATATGTATATATATCTTAACACGTTTATTGAAGCATTCAAGGCAAACATAGATGCAGACAAACTTCAAGACTGGAGACGATTTAGAGAAAATGTTTTAATAATTACTTTCAGCTAATATGCAACTCATTGATGAGAAACTATGGACTTACCAAACTGTTGTGTTCTGAGGACAAAGGTTATGTTTAACATTTTTAGGATTTGGTCTAAATGTCATAATAAAAATTTGGGTTGGACAAAGTTCTATCCCAAGATGAAACGACCTAGAGAGAAACAATGATATCATCATACATTGATGATATTATTGTAAATGAAGACATAGCAACTGTTTGTCATGTACTTGACCATTTGAAAACCTATGGACTACATTGTAAACCAGTGGTTCAATATACATTATTGATTTTCGGTTCTGGTTTTGGTTCCTGTGTCCAGTTTGGATTTATTTTCTGTTCCAATTCCAGTTATGAATAATAAAAATCGATTTTTCATTTGGTTCCGGTTCCGGCAAAATATTAGTTCCAGTCGATCACTAGTCAACATATTATTTCTAAAATGTATAAATTCTTTTTCACCAATTTTAATCACGCCAATCTTCAAATATTTCTTTAACCCTACTGAGGCCAATTTCCTCTAGATGTATCTGAAGAAAATACTAATACATCTATTTTTATTTATGGAGAAATTACTAACACATCTATCACCTATTTTTATTTGGAATTTTTCTTGATAATATATGCCAAGAGTTGAATTATAAATGTATTTTAATACAAAATTATTTTAAAAATACCAAAAAGTTCAATTAACTTCCAATATTTGAAAAATTAGATGTAACAATTCTAGTAGACCAAAACTATTCAAAACCTTTAAACAGTATGCAGACTTTTATGGTTAAAAAAAATCTTTTAAGAAATTGATTACAATCTGTTATTTAAACTTTTATATTTCAACTAAGAACTATAAACATTACAATAATTGCATAAGTATATTGAACTTTATATTATTTAAAAAAAGAACAAAAACAACAACTTGGTAATCTTGGTTTTAAATATAAAATCATCAATTAATGTTTAATTATGTTGATATTACTTATATATTGATATTACTTATATATTTTATAAATTATTAAACTAAGAAAATTGAATAAATTACATTTTATGTACAGGTATTCAATTACTCCTTTTCTATTTTTCAAACCCAACAGAGTTCCCAAATGGTTAAATTACATTAAGATTTATATCACAAGAACCTTTAAAATATAATTTAAAACCAATAATCAAACCTTTGACAAGTTATAAAACTTGTTTGCATTTTGCAAATCCTTATTCAACAGACATTGGTCAGCAATAAACTAAAGAAAAAACAGAAAGATTTAAAACATTTTAATTGTGGGAATTCAAGTGAGACAGTTGTCAACCTGAAAACTGTCACACTTTGTAATATTTGCCAAATTTTGTGAAATCTAAAATCAACCACATTCTGTGACATTACATTTTTTGCTTATATATATATTATACATATACATTATTTTTTGCAATATATAATTATAACTAATTTGAAAACTAATTTGTAGTTATTGTGTATTTGTCTATACGCATATGTATTAATATATATAATATATTGTTTATATATTGTATACTAAGTTAACTTTTAGCTAAGTTTACTAATAATTTATATTTGTAATAGTTAATCCATTCCAATCCCTGGATTTATTGTAAAATGAAAGGAAGTCAATTTTTTAAATATGCTAAAAAATTTTATTTTTGTATTTAAAAGTTGATAATAGTTTTAATTTTATTTTTTCAAACTTCTTAAAATGTTATACATTGTGTAACAACAGGAGTTGTATATATTACAGTGTAGCGCCATTTTTTACATTGTATATATTATTTACTAATAGCTATAGATTGCATTATAACACAATAAATAAGCTAATACTGTATACTTCAATAAAGCAAGAGTTATATTACATTCACAAAAATGCATACTTCATAAAGCAGAGTTATATTAAGATTAAAGATGAGACCAAATCTTTCAGAATATTCTACATCATGTTTCATACACAGTTCTGCAAAATAATTTTCAGGGAAAATTCTAGAAATAAAAAAGAACCTTTACATAATAAGAAATATATTTCATTATGCATAAATGAGAAAAACTGAAATGAAAGTAATATAAAAATATTGATAAAAATAAATAATAAAAAATGATTTTATAATAAAAAATAAAAAAAAGCTTACACATTTTATTAATTATATTTTTACTATAACTTAATTTATATATTTCAAAAATTTTTACTATACACTAAATCTTTTGTAATATTCTTTGAGGGAATAATGAATATTTACTAAATAAAAATATTGCAAAGTAAAAACTTTATACTAAAAGTAACAGCTTTGAAAAGAAAAAATTATAGATTTAATGTTGCAGTTATAAATTACCAGGTTTAAAGATGCAGTTATAAGTTAACTAAGTACAAAAAGAATATTACCTTGGTTTACATTCTATCACTCCATTATTTGTTACAATTAAAAAACTTGAAAGTTCTTTACAACTTTTGTAACCAACAGAACAAGGAAAAGCTGTATTCCATATTGAGGGAGGATTGAACTTGAAAACATAACTGTTTAAAACAGTTTCAGAATCATTAAGAAAAAAACTCTGAATACTATTTTCAACAAACTCTGTTTTCTACAATCAAATAAAACAAATAGAAAAAGTAAATTAAAAGGTTAAAACATAAAATAAAATATAACCATATAATTAAAAGGTTATAAACATATTCTTTTATTTAAACAAAATTAAAATATAATTTATAAACTATTTAAAAAATCTATTTTATAACAATCTATTTTATAACAAATATAAAAACTATTTGAAACTCATTTGTTTAATTTCTTTAGCTGTGAAATCATTACTATATGGCTGCAATAACTACTTTCTTCAGTACAATTCCATTTCGTGATATCTAAACCCTTTTTATAGGTGTATTTACATATTTCATTCATTACATAATATTTACTTAATAAAACATATAAAATCAACTTTTCTAAAGTTAAATAATGTTTTTCTCTAAAAACGATATCTGTCAAAATAGTAAACATGAATTAAAACACAAACCGGCTGGGTGTATTTGACACCATTCATTAGCACCCTTAATTAGATACCTTTTATTAGACACCCTTTATGTCATATGCATGTAAGTAAAACTTTAACAGTAAATAAAATTTGTAAATTTTTTTTACAGCTAATTTTCAACAAAAATGTTTTTATTTTCTATACAAACATGAACTTTTATAAGTTAAAAATACTCAGATCATTGCAAGCAAAACATTGAGAAACTGCTGATTGTTATCAGCTAACTTATCTTGTCAGCTACCTTGTATGCATATCTATTTAATAAATCTTTAACTTAAAAATAATTTTAAGTTGAGCCATTAGGTGAAAATAGATATTGTAATAAAATGTTTGATACTCTAGAAATGTATTAAAATATAAAACTTTTTTTAAAGCATTTTTTATTTTTTTTTTTTTAAGTTTCATTTTCAACGACTTAAATAAAAAAATCATTTATAGGTTATCATAGAACAAAAGAGTCAACTCACTCACAAAAAAATATTAGTTAACATTATTATTGTCACTATTATTGTAATTACTACACGATGTTCAATACTATTTATTTTCAAAATATAATTTCTTTATCAAGTTGAAGCAAAGAAGAAAAAAAACAGAATTTATATTATCTGCAGCTAACAACCTATATAAAAATAGGTGTGGTTACTATGTAAACTAATAAACTTTCTCAACCTCTCATGATCAGAAACTGTTATAGTAAGTTTTAAATAATCTTACTATAACAAGTTATAGTAAGATTAATTAAAAAGACTTTTGCAAGTATAACTCTACCGGATATTCAATTGTAAACAGATATCTTGTACAGCTGACAAATGATTTTGTTACCTTTTTTACTATAAATTTTAAAAGGTGTGTAAAATAAAAAAAATAAGTCAACTAAATTTAAACTTTTTAAATAAAAAAGGCTTGATGCTTTAAAATTAATTACATATCATATAGTTCGTAGGTACTTTTAGGGAGGTGGAGGGTACTCAAAAAAGAATACAGCAAAATGCAGGGAGACAGGGGGGAGAGGTCAAAATAAAAGTGTAAATACTTTATGGCAACCCCTTTCGGTGGTGGTCCTGTACCATATAATTTTTCAGGTGACAAAGTGAAGAAAATGTGCATTCACATTCACATAAAGTTAATGGAAAGGTAGCAAGTAAATTTTTAATGTTTTCACAAGCAGATTGATCACTTTTAACAAACTCATATTTTTACTCATATATTTCATAATTTTAAATAAAACCCTTTATTAAACAAAAACTCACAAGCAAAAGTTATTTTAAAATATTGACATTAGCAGTTAAACTACTGTTTTTCATTAAACTGAAAACATCAAAGTAATTTTAGAGGTTTTTAAATTTTTTTTAGACTTCTGTCAACTGTAGTTTACTAAAATTATTAATAAAATTAATAATTATTCTATGCAAATGCTTTGTACTACTCATTGTTTGATTCTCTATTTTATTGAGAATTTTTCTTAATTAAACAGCAAGTCTTAAAATAAATTTATTTAAAGATTATTCATTCATTTGAATAACATCGCAAATGACAAAACCTTGTATTTAATAGAATAAAGAAAAGAAAAAAAAAAGGAAAAGAAAAGAAATTATTCTGAAAAATAAAAAAGATTATAAAAAATGTAAAGATTAAAGGAAAAAAATTAAATACAAAATACAAAGCAAATTAAAAAATCAAAAACAAAGAAAAAAAAAAAGGAGCAGCCTCTTCAACTGTAGTGGCCTCCTCTGAAGAAAATAAAAAAAAGTAGAACTAAAACTAAAATGGTGCATTAAAAACAATAAAAATATTTTTTCAAAAATTTCAACTGTTATTTTTTGGCCTTTCAAAATTTTAACATTGTTATGAAATTTTAGTATATATATTTTTAAAATGGTTATTTTTAAAATATTTATTTTAAAAAAGTAATTTCAAAAGCAGTGGTGACTGCTAATTACCTATTATTTTCCATGCAGACTTTTAAGCTTTATTATAATGTTCTTTAAAAAAATGAGACTGAGGTTACAGCAGAAAAACATAAAGTAAAAACTTGAAATGTTACCTTGATGTTTTGTTTTCCGAAAATACCATTACAAATTTCATGAGGAAAAAGTTGAATGCGAACCTAATAAAAAAAGATTTTTATACTTGTAATAACATAATACAAAATTTATTTTAAGTTTATAGAAATTGAAAACTGAGAGCCATTTAAGAAGCAACACCATTACTTAATAATAGATTTTAAATTTAATACAAATATATAATATAAAATATAAAAGTTATACTGTATATTATATATATTGTATTATATAAAAGTTATAATACAATATTTATATTATATATACAAAGTATATATAATATAAATTAGTTTAATTATAAACAAACCTTTAGGTAGAAATTTAAAAACTACATGCATACATAATAGTTTTTTCTTTTCTACTATAAATAGTTGAAAAACAATTCTTTATCTTCTCATTAATTAAAAAATAATACATGTTAAAAGAATAAATAATTTATATAGGTTTACAAATCTTTAAATGCTTATGCTAAATATTAAACATATTATAAATTTATTATAACATGATCTCTTGATAGGAATATTGTTTTTAAAATTTCTTTATTTTATTTTAAAATATATGTAATAAATAAGTTCAAATCTTTGCTGTTCCTATGCATTAATTCATAAAATACTTAGTGATTTCAATTGAGACAAAATGTAGGACTTAAAAGTTAACCAATTTTGAAGCTTGATACTTATGTTTTGGGGACCTTTTGATTAAAGGATTTCAAGTTCAAAAATAATAGATAGGTTAAATTAGATCAGAATTTGGATCATTATGATCACCCTGCTACTGGTAACATACAATCTGGTACAACCTGTCCTGCTCTCTTGTAGGATTTGCTTTTCTATGCAAAAGCAAGATCTGCATTCTTTTGGATGTTGCTACTGATCAAATTGAACAAGCCATTTCTCTTTATATTTCAGCCAATATTGTTGTTATTTATGACTTAACTGCTCTGCACACTGAGTGGTTTGGCTCTAGCATTACTAACCTTGCTGGCTCTGAAGTTTAAAATTTTTGCATTTTTTAATCTCTTACTTAGTTCACTTTGTAACTTGTTTTTTTAAACAACCCTAATTACATAGTTCATGATAACTATTTACTATTTACGATTGTCTCTAACCATAGCTTGTGCTCATTTTTATCTTACTCCACTTTCAGATCATTGTTTTTTTTTTTTTTTTATTATTGGGTTTTTAATCTCCCCCCACTCACTAAGGTGAGGTGGAGGGGGGAGGAGGTTTGGGGTGGCACCAATCGAATTCAACTAACTTTTAGTGATTTAATTTACTTTTGTTAATTCCCTTTTAAGACCATTACATTGTATATTTGCTGGAAAATCTCGCACACTTTTTTGATAGTTACTATGAAAATTTGAATCTTATGGTATAAGCATGAAAAAATGCAAGAAAGATCTAATGGCCTTAACTGTATATTCATTAGAAAATGAATTATGTATGTTTCATGCTAGAAAATGAATGCTTATATCTTTGTAAGTTGGTTGCCCTTCTTCCCCCTTTGATTGGTGCCACCCCAAACTCCTCCCCCTCACCCTCACCTTAGTGAGTGGTGTGGGGGTGGTGTTGGGGGGGGCACCCCCAAACTCCTCCCCCTCACCACTCACCTTTTATTTGTGCCTCTATCTATTATAAAGACCAAATCAAGGAGAGGACAACCAACCATATCTTTCCTTTTATTAGGAAATGACTTATAATTAGTTGCACCCTTTACATAGGCCAGTTGGCAGATTAGAGGGGCACTGGTTTCTAGTAACACATACAACCGTTGATGATTGAAAAATAGTGTAATTTAAAAATGCTGGCATTTTTGGTGTGGATTTGACAAGTTTATAATGTTTGCATTTTCAGATAGTTAGGTCTAATGGTCTTATATGCTGTTAATCTTAGATCAAAACAAAGTGTTAGAAAAATTTACAAGCATCTCAAAATGGCTGAAAATTGGACTTTTTAGGCAAGTGGACATTTTGCTTTTAGATATATTTAAGTTCTAAATTGCAACAAGTTGCCTATATTTTGCCCATTTATTGCAGACAGTAGTAGCTAATCAGAAAACCTATCTGTAAAGACTTGTGGATGAACAGAATAATGCTACAGTTAGTTTCATTTTGGCATATTTTAGCAATTTTATGATTTTTTCTTAAGTTGAGGAGGTCAAAATTTTTTTCTAATTAACATAAGTTAATAAAAACCACTTTTTTAAAGAGAGAACTATCCAGAAAATAGTTCTAGAAAAAATGAGACACTTGTTGAAAGTGATACAGCTCTAAAGTAGTCTGTTTTGACCATTTGTAAATCGATGGGGGCCACTGTGTCATGTTTGTAAGGCTTTAATTTCCGAACCGTTGTACTTGGAAGTCTGAAATTTCAAATTTAACCTATCTACATGATGCACATAACAATATGTAAAAATCAGGAAAATCAGAGATGATGAGCCACAGGCCATTGGTTGAAATATTATGATTTGACCCTATAATCAAACTGATGGTTTTGATTTCTACATGTATATACACTCTAGTAAGTGTATTCACTCTAGATACACTTTTATATTATATATAAAAGTGTATCTAGAGTATAGTATATTCACTCTATTTCCCACTTAAATTCTATTACAACTTATGGTCCAGACAATATTCCTATCACAGTATTACCAAAGTGTGTTGCAGAACTCCAGACATGCTTAAATGAATCTTGTTAGTGCTTAAATGAATCCTGCTAGAAAATAGCATTTCAGGTTTTTCAAACTCAGAAGAATGCCCTAACCAATTGTTGTACAATCTTTTTATGATTATCAGCAAGGTCTTTAAATCTTCAAGAAACTTTTAATATTTCATCTAGAGCTTAATAATTAATAATTATTTGTCTTTTAATGCAAACATTGCAAGAATTTTAATGCAACAACACTGTTGTCCTATTCTTTCAGTGAGGTCTTCACTCTAAAAACACATTATAAATGTTGTTTCCAGCTTGTTAAGCTTGAACTTCTCTCCCATCCCTTGTAACATTCTCATTGTAACATTGCACCTCTTTCTCTTTTCTCCCACATTGCACCTCTTTCTCTTTTCTCCCACATTGCACCTCTTTCTCTTTTCTCCCACAACTTCTTTAGGTACTTGATTCCAATTTGAAACAATTCTAATGTGTTTCTGATGCACTGAAGTTTAGCAAATCAGTTAAGATGTACTTTTGAGGAGTATTTTTAGAAACTTATAAGAGTAATTCTTAGAAATTCATTTTAAATTCGGCAAATATTATCTCAAATGGTTTCAGTGCTATTTGAGCCCAATGTCTAATTTATTATACTTTTACACCATTCATCTAGTTAAGTCAAAAACTTTAAGGATTTTATCTTCTACAGCTGTGTCCGGCCTGACACTGTTTTGTTCTTTTTCTGGGATCCTAATTTTGTTTATTAAACTATTTAGTCAGATGTCTAGGTTCAATGTATTGCATTTTATCTTTGATTATGTAGCCATGTAACAGGTATTGCAAGAGACAATTATTGTAAAGCTTATAATCTTATTACAAAGGAACTAAGAAGTTCAAGAAAATGTTTTTTTTCGCAAAAATATAATCACAATAAAAATATAATTTTTTTTTGTTATAACTTTTTGACAAACTAAACTATTTATTTTAAATAGTTAAACTATTTATTTTAACTTTAATATTGAAATGAAGAAAAACAACAGTTTATGGAACTTGAAGTTTCATGGTTTGTAGGCAATCATTAGCCATAAAATATTATTATTTTATTATTAAGAACTTCCAACTGGGTTTCATGGTTTCTTTGCCAGAATCTTAAATAGTTTGCGTTAGACATTTCATATATAAGTTTTTATTATCTAAATAGATCATTATTAAAATAAACATTAAAGTTATATAAGACTTATTTAACTTATTTAAGTTTTTTCGGGATAGATTATAGATATTTGGAAAATTGTGAATGTTAAATGTTTGGTGCAAATCTGAAATACAGGGATGATATAGTGGAAATATTTCAGGGATGATATAGTGGGCTGGATATTAGACACGGTGGACAAAATCATTTTGATCTTTTTTTTTCTCTCACTAAAACCCATTAAATGTCCAAAGATTCACTTTGTATTAAGATACATTTACTTTTGTTATAAATTTTGAAAGTCGAAAAATTTATTCAAATTAAGAAAAATAACAACTTATAGAACTTGAATTTTCATGCCTTGGAGGCATGAAAATTCAAAATTAATGAAGATAATATATTAAATATGCATCAGTTGTTATAAAAGTGTTGAATAATCTTTTACTTAAAAATCATTTAAAAAACAACATACTTGATTTTAAAACAATAAGAGGACAACAAATGATGATATTTTAATGATAAGGACTTCAAAAAATAAATAGGTTTTTTTTCTGATATACGTTTCATCTGATTCATTATCCAAAGTTTCATCGAAGGACGATTATAAATCTAAAGACTTGTCTGATAACGATTGTAAATTAATTAATGATTTTACAGTTGTTTTTTGTTGCTTTTTTTGAATAAATTTTTCGACTTTCAAAATTTATAATAAAAGTAAATGTATCTTTATACAATAAAATATAACAACTTATGGAACTTGAATTTTCATGCCTCCAAGGCATGAAAATTCAAGTTCTATAAGTTGTTATTTTTCTTAATTTTAGTTACATACTGCCTTATTTTAAATTTTAAACTAAACTTCTAAATTGTTCTAAATTTCTCTTTTCTTTGATTGAGTTTTTTGTATTTTATTACAACAAAACCAAATTGTTTCTCCGCACAGCAGTCTTGTTCATCAAGGTTCGTGTTTCAGAGTTGAGAAATGGTTGTAGTAACCTCCTTGAGGAAATAAATAACATTTTAAAAAATTGCAAAAAATAACAACAATCAATAATTGGCGAATAAAAGACATATTCGCATTGATATAGATATACTTTAACTATTTAAAGATGCTTGATTGAGAGTGTTGCATAGTCTATTGTTTTATCTTTTGTATGACATCTCTTAGACCTGGTTGTGCTTATTTCAGTGTATATGTATATATATTTTTTTATCAGATTATTATTATTAAAAAACCGTATATAAACCGTAATATGAAGGTCAGTAATAATGTTGATGAAATCTCAAAATAGTGTGATATTTTTTTATAAAATGTTAACTTTGTTATTGTTGTTTATGTTCAGTTTTTTTTCTTTAAATTGTTTACTATTTTAATGCTTTGCAGATTAAAAAGTAATATTTTGTTTATTATAGTATTTGAGAGTTCCATTCCTTCAACTCCTACTGGTAAGCTTAACAATTTACATATATACTTTTTTTTATTAAATCTTGCTAATACATCTAATTCACTAAATTAAAAATCCAAATAATAAATATTATAAATTTAATTTATGAAAAAGGTCTGTAAAATGTCTACATATTTTTTATAAAAAAATTTATCACAAATGATTATTTTGTCATTTCCTTTTCTTGAAGTCAGACAAAACCTGATTTCAAGATGATGAAATATTTTCTAAATTACAAAAAATTGTATCAGTAGCAGTATATATAAAATTTAAGGCTAAATAATTATATAATTTATTTATAAATTAAAAAAATTATATATTTTATTTATATATTATATAGTTATAAAATTTATTTATATATTTAATTCAAGAATATCTTTGAAGATTTTCCTTTGCTCCAATGAATTCCAGAACTCAATTCCATAGCTTAACCTTTGAAGACCTTTTTTAGGAATTATATTTTTTAACACAATAATTTTTGCTTTTTTTTGTTTTACATTAAGTTCTCTAGATTTGGTCATTTCGATTACATAAACCTATGACATCATCTAGAAAAAGGTGCTTAGCAGTTCGGTTTTTAAACTGCGAATATACAAAACCAAAGGCTGTTTTATTGCTCAATATACTAATAAATAAGATTAAATTGTTTTGCTTTACGATTGTTGATACATCTTGGATGTAAAACAAAGAATGAATATAATTTTTGCTGTGTTTGGAAACATTAAAGAGTGATTTAAGTGCATTCCTTCCTACTGTATCAAGCTTTTGCATTAATACATCTTTATAATCGCAAAGTTCAAGACCATACATAAGTACTGGAACCGCCAATGTTTTATATAGCTGGACAATAGAGCTTGGATGAGGAAAGCGGATTCCAGACTGAATAAGAGTTTGCATTATTGCCCTGAATTTTGATATTCTATTATCAATATTTGAACGATTAAGTGAGACAAAAGAAGAGCTTTTGGTATCCCGTATAAAACCTAGATGATTAGGTTTATTATCCAGTCTTATTTGTTGGTGGTCAACTGTTATGGTGCAGTTTGCAATTTGTTTTTTTCTGGTGAACAAGAACTCTGTCTTATTAGCATTCAACCTTAACTAACTTGCGTTAGTGTATATATTACAAGCTACTATAAACTTTTTAATTCCAGACAGGGTAGAACTAAGAAGTATGATCTCATCAGCGTATGCTACAACACCTGCGTAGTTTTCATAAATTGATGTCCCTATGATACTTAATTTTATGTGGTTTCTAGTACGCTTTGAGTATATATATTATATAGGTGAGGAGACAGAATCAATCCTTGTCTCACTCCTTGTGTTAGATAAAATGAATATGATTTGAATCCTAGATAAGTGACAGAAGCAATGCGTTCATGGTACAATGATGATATAATATTAGTAATATAAAGCGATAATAATATAAAATATAAAATTATAATTACTTCATTTTTCATGAAGTATATTAAATACATAATTTATTTATATATTAAATTAAACTTGATAAGCAAAAAATTTTCTATTAAACTAGTTAAAAAAACTGTATAATAAAGTATTGTTGATAAAAAAATTTTTTTGAACAGTTGATTAATATAAATTAAAAGAAAAAAATCACCTTATTTTCAATGGTGTTCGACAGTGTTAAAATAAGATTATTAGTGAATGAGAATGTTGCTGTGTTTTTCGGAAGATAGCAAATATGTTGTGGTACTTGATTAAACTCTCTATAAATTTCTAAAATATTATTCTTTGGGTCTTGCTTGGAGATAAACACTTGATTTCCAATTTCATGCAAAGAATAAAAGAAGTCTTGTGGAAGTAGCTAGAAAATAATTTCCATAAAAATTAATATTTAAAATTAACATATTACCGAATCTATTTTATATGATTATGTTGACAAAATAAAAACATGTCAATTAAGTAATATGTTCAACATTTAAAATAAAAAAAGATTTTTTTTATTTTAAAAGTTAAACATATTAATTAATCAACATGTTTTTATTTTGTCAACATAAAATCATTTCAAATTTAATTATTCTAAAACTAAAAGACCACATTAGAAATTAACATTTTTCACTTGATTTTAAAACTTGTCTCTTAAACTCTAAAAAACACCTATGTTATGTCATGATTTAACAGAACATTTTTTACAAAACAGTCTTTATAGTAAAATGAGAAAAAAAGGCTAACAAGAAAAAGAGATGCAACTTTATGGCAACGGGAGAGCAGCTTAAGCATGGCAGATAAAGCAGATCCAACTACATTTAAAATGCCTTTTTTTCAAGACATTATCTTAAAGAGAATGGCGAACCAGCCCATAAATGACAACAGTATTTTATACAGGGACAAATGAGATATTTGTAGAGATAGTAAATTGAATCAAGAGTAAGATAATGGCAAGCAGGATAAAAAGAAACAACCATAGCAGATGCTAACTTTGCAACCAATTGTATGTATGGTTTCTATGAGAAGTCAGTAAAAAATTCCAATGCTGTTTGCTGTAAATAACTGAGTTTTGTTAGAGTAAAAATTCACAAGTTACTGAGGAAGTGAAGAGAGACTCACAAGCTAGGAAGAAGTGTGATCAGGTTTAAGATCAGCTGCCTGTTCTAAGCAATCAAAAAGAGAAGACTTTTTGTCAAGACATAATTATAAAGTTCATCAGCAAATACAGCCACTTTTGGTGTAAGATTGTCAGAAAGATCTTTAATGAAAACAAGAATTAAAACAGGACCAAGGATAGAATCTTGAGGTACCTCTGAAGTTACTGAAAATGAAGATGAGTGTTGACCTTTGAAATTAACTGAAATAAAGTTTATGAAGAAAACCAGCATAAAAAAATTTATCGTAAGCTTAAAAATTGTCAATAACAATAGCTTTTGCCTCACTTCCTCCATCTAAAGCACAATAGAATCATTCAGATAAAAAACCACATTGATTGTCAGACAGTAAGTTATTTGACTCAAGATGGGATGTTAGAAATTTGTTGATCAAAGACTCAAAGACCTTGCTAATAATAGAGAAAATACTGATCAGAAGATAGTTTCAGGTGTCAGAATATTCTCCAGAATTTTTAAAAATTGGAACCACAGATGTCATTTTCCATTCAAGGAAAAGCAAGGCAGGAAGGCAAAAATCCAGCACAATCTAATATATTTTTTTTTAATATATTTCTTTCTTGGAAACCATATATCAAATCAGTTGCAAAATTAGCATCTGCTAAAGTTGCATCTCTTTATCGAGCTCGTCACTTTCTTACTTCGGATTCTATTCTCTATCTCTATAAATCTCAAATCCGGCCTTGTATGGAATACTGTTGCCATATCTGGGGAGGATCTTCTAATGATGCCCTTTCTCTTTTAGACAAGGTGCAAAAACGCATTGTAAACATAGTTGGACCTGCTCTTGCAGCCAACCTCCAACCATTATCACATCGTCGTAATGTTGCTTCTCTTTCCCTTTTCTACAAATACTATAATGGGCGCTGCTCTAAAGAGCTAGTGTCTCTTGTGCCATCTACTAAAATTCATTTTCGTGTTACTCGTCATTCAATTAAGTGTCATCCTTTTTCTGTGACTGTTCTTAAGTGCTTAAAAAATGCTTATTCGTCTAGTTTTTTTCCTCGAACATCAGTTCTTTGGAATTCGCTTCCTTCATCTTGCTTTCCTGATTCATATAATTTGCAATCTTTTAAGTTGTCCGTCAATCGTTATCTTGCTCTACAATCTTCATCTTTTCTCTTTCAGTAACTTCCAACTTTAATTAGTGGCTGCTTGCAGCCTTGTTAGAAGCGAAGATGTTTAAAAAAAAAAAAAAAAAAAAAAACTTAAATAGTTTAGAGAGAATTGAAGAGAGTTATGAGAACACTTCTGTAACACTATGACAGGATTGTTGCCTGGACCACAAATATTAAAAGAGTTTACCGCTTGTGGTCCAGAGATGGTATGGTAGACCTACCTTTGTTAATGATGCTGTTGAAGAATTACCAAAAGCCTCTAAAGCCAAACTTCTGAGATAATATATGAGATTTAGTAAACTTGAATAATGGAGTTTAGCATAAGACAGCTTTTTTTTTACATTGATATCTTGCAATAATAAATAGACGCTTGTTTTTTCATTTTTTCATCTTTTTAAAAAGATGAAAAAATGATTACGATTAGATATTGCAGCTGCACAAGAAAGTGAAAACCATGGAGTAGAATAAGACTTGACTTGAATGAGACTTGGAACTGACGAGCATGTATAAAAGCTTCAATACTTGAATTAAGGAGGTTATATAGCAGGCGCATTTATCAGAGAACGACATCAGCCCAAGGACCATCATAAAGAAAATCACAAAGAAATCCTATTCAGTAGTAGTAAGTAGTGTGATTACATGGTGGATCTGAATAAGAAGTACGAGATGAAAGATTTATATAAATTGTTGCATGATTGGACCCACCTAAAGAAGCACAAGGAAAAACTGAACACAAAGGCTAGGTGCTAAGTGGAAGCATATAAAAGAATGGTCAGAGGAATCAAACCGGACTTCTCAACAAATAGGTGAATTGATGCATAAGTATACCCCCCAGCCAAGCATGTAACTATTGGAGTCTTTGCAAATCCAAGAATAGTACCCATCAATACTGAAATCTGAAGAAAAAACAACTGAATTTAAATCAGTCTCACAAAGAGCAAGCAAGTCTGGTGAACTATGCAAAATGTAATATCTAACTGATGGAAAGTTACTCTGAAGACCATGAATATTTTTGAATGATATATTGAAACAGTTAGGTGGTGGGGAGAGTTTTTTATGTTTAATATTGTTGGTTATTTTGATCTGAAAATTCATATAAGCCTTTCAAAAAACCAAATGATGAATTATTGTATATTAATATTAACTCAAATCATCCACCCCAAATTCTAAAACAAATCCCGATTTCAATTAATACCAGGCTAAACCAAAACTCCTTTAATGAAAATGTATTCAACTCCTCTAAATCAATATTTGAAAATACCCTTAAAAAAAGTGGTTTTGAAAGTTTTGAACTAAAATTTAACCCTAAAAAAAAGAATACAAAAAACAATTGTCCAATGAGTGGAAGCTGTTTATCAAAAAATGTGGTATATAAATGTGTTCTGTCCTCTAATAATGTACCCAATAAACAATATATTAGCATAAATAGGGTGAATGAAAAAAACGTTTTGCTAATCATAAGCAATCCTTTAAAAATAAAAAGTATTTAAAAGACACCATGCTGTCAAAATATATATGGGAATTAAAAGATAAAAATATTGATGATTTTATACTGCATTGGTCCATCTTTAAAACAGCACCTGCATATAACAATATTTCCGAAAAATGCATATTATGCCTACAAGAAAAATTTGAAATAATTACACACGCAAACCAAGAGTGTTTATTAAACAGAAATTCAAAATCGATTTCTTAATGCAGGCACGAAAATAAGTTTCTCCTAAAAAACTATAAAAAGAAATGAGCTTAAATAATAGTTACATAAAATCCCCCTTTTTAAAAAAGTTGAAGTAATCAATTCCAAAGAATTCTTTTTATAACAGTGTCAGCATATTCCACAAATGTGTGAAAATTTACAGTAGTTAAGACATTTGCGACTTCTTGTAATTTAATTTTTGGTATAAATTGAATTTTTTTAAATTTGATCATTCATTTCTGATGAGTTTTTATTGATGAAACCCAGTTAAATGAAAAAAAAATTTGTTAAGCGATTTCCTACTAATTTATAATTGCTCCATTCTTTTAAGAACATTGAGCACTTTATTTTGTAGAATACATGTTATAATTGTTTAAATATACATACATACATATATATATATATATATATATATATATATATATATATATATATATATATATATATATATATATATATATATATATATATATATATATATATATATATATATATATATATATATTTCAGCACATTTAATTTTTAAAAAAAAAGTAATTAAAAAGTTCATAGAAACAAAAGTATTACTTCAAAGCGACTTTGTTTATTAAATTCCTCTTTATTATCTCTTTCATCATCTATAATTGACTCCATATTGCATTCTACTACAGTATCATAACCAAGATCACATGCTTGTGATAAACTAGAAGATGATCTCGATAAAAACTTTGAAGAAGGATTCTCTAACAAAAGTCGGTGAGTTAATTTCTTGAAAGTGTAAATCTAAAATAAAATATCATTAAAAATCATAACAATAATAACATCAAAAATCATAACAACGATTTGTAAACAAATCTATTGTAAAAGTTATTGCTAAATTTAGGAAGAGATAAAAAAAATATTTTATACTTGATATTTAAATAATTTTGAAATAAAACAGTAAAAAATTTATAAAACAGTATTAATTTATAAAATAGTTAAATTTATTTATTTACTAAAAATTAATTACAAATAACTGAATGTACATTTCTGTACAAACTACTATCATATCCTGTTAAATTAATAGTAAACATTTTTAATATTTTACAAAAATATTTTTACTTTTGGTTGTTTGATTTTAAAATTGTTATCACTAGTATTTATCCCTTGAGATTTGAAACAAGTATATAGACATAATACATGTTAATTATAGTATTATAATATATAGACATAATAAGTGTTAATAACTTATTAAAGCATGTTTAATAAATAGCTGTTTATAATTTGAACAGGTCAATTTTTTAATAACACCAACATTCTAGAATAAAAGGTAGAAACAACCTTAACAGTATACCATTTATATTGGTGACTTAGCGACAAACCAGCCTATACAATATGTTGAAATATGATAATTTGACACAAAGTTTAAAAATCTTTAACAAAAGCCACTAAACCGAAAAAATTAAAAGTAACTGCACTTAAAAATTTTAATATAGTATTTTGGTGTTTGCAAAGAAACACACATAAATCATTTTTTAATATAAACTATTAATATAGGCTGGTTTGGTGCTTAACCATCCATATCATACTCCTTAGGGTAAAAAAATATACCTAAAAAATATACCTTAATAATAAAATAAATATACCTTAAAGGCAAAAAATTTTACCTTTAAGGTAGCAATTTACACCACAAATGATCATTTTTGGTATAATTTTTTACCTCAAAGGTATAATTTTTTACCTCAAGGGTACAATTTTTACCTTAAAGGTATAATTTTTTACCTTCAATGGTATAATTTTCTATCTTAAAGGTATAATTTTCTACCTTAAAGGAGTAGCATAGGTGATATACCCTTAAGGTAGAAATTTATACCTTTTTTAGTGTGAGCAACTCATTTGCAATTCTTTAAGTTTTCAATTTACTACCCAAAGAAGTGGTAGTAAAATTATGTTGTGTGCACTCATTTAATTGAAAGTTTATTTATTGAACAAAATTGTAAAAAAAAAATCTTACTAAAAAACATTTTCTTTTTTTTAAAAACTTGCATAATTTTAAATAAAAATTTTACTAAATATATTTTTTTTTTATATAATATAAATATGCTTACTAATAAATATGATTTCTTTTCTTTAATAACTTGAAGAATTTTAAGATCAACAATTCTCTCTTTAATGCAGGTTCTATATAATTCTTTATGCAATGTAATATCAACAAACACAAGTTCCCCAACCTAAAATATTATTTATAGTTTTTATTTTTTTAAATTTTAAGTGTTGCATCAACTTTTTAAATATTATAACAACTTGCAATAATTTATAATTACTCTTGGCACAATCTTTCACCTATCACTTTTTTAAAATTATTTCACTTATCACGCTTTTAATTATTTTAATAACTTTTTATACATAACTACAACTTTTTACATATTAAAAAAAGATTTTACATATTAGAACAAACTTTACACTACAACAACTTTTTACACACTACTACTACAACACATTACAACAGCTTTTTACACACTAAAACCACAGTTTACTAATTAGAACCAACTTTTAACATATTACAACAACTTTTTACATATTAAAGCAACATTTTACTGATTAAAATTTTTAATAATAACCTGAGTTCCTACAATACCAATATTCTGATGACTTAATGTGCGCCACCAAACAATACATGTAGGTTCACCTAAATTTTTAAACTAATAACCTTTTAATAAAATTTGTACTATTAAAGAAAAGGCATTAAAGAATATTAATATATATTAGAAATTCACTTTACAAAATGGAGATGTAAAATGAAAGCAGTTTCATATAAAAAATCTGTTTTATATAGGGTTTCCAATTGGTTTTAACCGATAACCAAAAACCGCAGTTTTTTATCAAACCTATTTAAATAAAAAACCATCAGTTTTTAAAAACGGTTTTGGCGGGTTTTTGTATAATGTCTTTTAAATTTTTATTTATTATAGAAAGGTATAAAAAATCAATTTGTAAGTAATTAATTTTTATTTTATTATTTAGATTGTATTTTGCTGGAAAACTTAACATGTCTTTTCATTTTCAAAATTATATAAGTATTCCAAAAAAAATATTTGAATATTGAATAAATCACGTAAATATATTTGAATATTAAGTATTCGAATACTCAAATAGAATAGCCTATTCTTTACATTAAAGATTTTTATTCCTTAAAAAAAAATACAGATATTTTTAGTGTATGCTTCAATAAAATATTAATGTATAGGTATGTAATAAAAATAATTCACGATAATGCTTCTATCAGTTATTTAACTTTTTGAAAATATAATTATCTTCTAGATAAATCACGTTTTCAGTTTGGAAATTTGCTACCCGGCTTAAAATTCCAAAATCAAGAAATGTTGAAGACATCTGTTGTAGATGCGGTTCTGTTGTAACATGCTCCAGTGGATCCACAACTACTTTGTGGAATCATACTTTGCGTCATGGAATTACTATCAATAGTTCTTCAACTGGAGAATCAAGCAGCAACTCAAATCCACCACCAGAAAAAAGAATTAAAGCCATGGACAGTAATTTACAAAAAACGAGCCGTTAAGAAATTGTAACTGATCTAGCTACAGATGGTGTTTCGATCAATATGATAACTAACACGATTATAAATTTTATTGATACAAAAAAATTTATTCACTCACCGATTCAACAAAAAGAAAATCATCTTCCTAAAAGTCCAACAATTAGGATGAACTTAATCCATTAAGATTTTTCTGATAAAAAGAAAATGATGAAACAAGAAACTATTGAAAAAATTTAAATAGGACATATATTCAGCTTAAGGCATGATGAATACACATCTTTGAGGCACATAATGTACATTGGTGTCAACCTGCATAAAAGCAAATGTAAGAAAACCTATAAAACTGGACTCATTAGGATTTATGGTTTCTGTCCAGCTGAAAGTTTAATACAAATATTAAGGATCATTTAAATTCATTTGGTGTCTGTATGAAAAGAGATGTAGTAGGATCTACTCATGATGGTACAGCGATCAACAAGAAGCTTATGCAATTAATGGTCATTGTTGATCATTTTTGCTTTAATCATGCAATTTATCTTGGTGTATGCAACACATTATTCAAGAAAAAAAAAGAACACATATGTACCAATTCCCAAGGAAATGGATAGTGATTTAGAAGAGGATGAACATGGAATTTACAATGATAATTTTAGTTTTAAATCAGTAATGAGATTAACGTTGAGGAATTTAGTAAAGAAATAGAAATGCATCTAGATGTTGGTCATCCTAAGAATTCAAATTTTCCAATGACTGCGCTTTTGATAATAATTAAGAAATGTTTATTCCAGACATATACTGAATTAAATCCTGCTATTGGTAAAATGTAACCCAGTAAATCTGCTTCATGTCCTGCTGCCTTGCAGGATACGCCTTTTTAGGCAAAGGCTAAAAGAAGCCAACTCCGACTTAAAACACCCCCTATTTTGAGGCTCTTGGTTGAGTAAAGGCAAGAGATGGTGTCTCAATAAAAATACTTATTCTGTGCAGATGTTAAGTGCATCGGCTACTGTCTTGTAGAAGGCCTCCTAGGCAAAGCCTTAAGGGGTAAACAGATTCTACTTGTTCACCAGCCTTGCACCCCTTCTTCATCTATTAGGCTGGCACAGATGTATTTTTAATACATTGTTTCCAGTTTAGGATGTTGAATGCTGGATCTTCTTGACTCAATGCATGGGTTTTGCTTGTGTCTGTGTTTTTATGACTTGGCAACTCATTCAATAATCTCTTAATGAGGGTACAGCTCTAAAACTCAGTTTTATGGTTCTGAGGCCGGCTAGTAGTCAGGTTTCCCAAACTCTGTGGTAGCTCTCAGAAAGGCTGATTCCATCAACAGCTGGAAAAAACCAAAGTATTTACAGTGCCATGTTGCGCATGGATGGTGTCCCTGTTTGTACATTTGGTGTGCATTGTCAAGGCCACATTTAGAGCCCTTTATTACGGCTTAGGGTTTATTAAAAGTAATGAGTCAATTGCTTGGGCTATTAAACAGTGTACTGAGTACTGTTTTTACTTTGAGTCAAGTTCTTTAACAAATTTAAAACCAAAATCTAAAAAACACAAAAAACCATCGTCATCACCAAGTTCTCTAAACCTATCACTACCATTCGTGGTCTTCGAAGTAACTTTTTTTCTGTTGAGTCTTATCTCTTGCAAAGTTCAACAGACCTACTTGCTCTTTGTGAGACTAATTTAAGTTCAGCTGTCTCATTTTGTAATCTTAGTGTTGATGGTTATCTTTCTTTAATTCGTAAAGACTTTAATAGCCACATGCTTGGTCTTGGCATTTACATTCGTAACAATTCACCCATTTGTCGGGAAACTAGGTTTGAATATACAGACTATTCTTTTATGTGCTTTCATTTAGCACCACTTCACTCTATTACCTTTCTCTTTGTTCTAAATCGCTCTCCTTTATCTCAAGACTGCACTCTTTTTGATGTTATTTCTGATCATATTGACCAAGCCCTCTCTCTTTATCCATCAGCTACCATCATACCTCTTACAACTACCTTAAAGCAGACTGGGACTCGTTTTGTGATTTTCTTCGTGATGGTTGTTGGGTAGAAACCTTTTATCCTCCTGTTGACAAATGTGCTTCTTACATAACTTCGTGGATTCAGGCTGGCATGGAATCTTTTATTGCCTCTTGACGATTCTAGGTCAAGCCTTAATCTTCTCCATGGTTTTCCTCACATTGTGCTGCTGCAATTGCCAATCGAAACCATTACTTCCATATCTATCAGCAAAACAATTCTCCAGAAAACAGAAGTCTGTTTATTACTGCTAGAAACCATTGTAAATAGGTTTTGTCTAACGCCAAAGTTCGATATTCTCAGGTCATGAAATCTTGTATTTCATGACAAAAATTAGGCTCTTGTGACTTTCGAAGAATCTTTAATAGTATCAATAACAAGTGGAAATATGTAATTCCCCCTCTCTTTTAAGGTTCAGACTTTGTCACCTCACCTAAAGACAAAGCTGAACTATTTGCTATAAACTTTTCAACAATATCATCTCTTGATTCCACTAGTTGCGTTCTAGCTGATGTTACCAACAAACAAGTTGATCCATTGCTTGACATTTGTATCACTCCAGCTTCTGCATCTAAAGTGCTTTCCTGCTTAGACTCTTCTACAGCTTGTTGCCGGGACAACATACCTGTTATTGTCTTGCAGAAGTGTTCTGCGGAGCTATTGTCTATACTTTCAAAACTATTCAACAAGTGCTTATTAGAGTCTTGTTTTCCAGCCTGCTGGAAAGCGGCATCTGTTATCCCTATTTTCAAAAATTCTGGAGAGCGATCTGATTTGTTTAACTACTGTCCTATTAATTTTCTTCCTATCATAAGCAAGGTTTTTAAATCTTTAATTAAGAAACACTTAATCTCTTATCTTGAATCTAATAACTTACTTTCTGATCACCAATATGGATTTCGATCTTCTCATTCTTTAGCTGATTTGCTAACAGTAATAACTGGTAGGTTTTATTGTGGATTAGATAAAGGTGGCGAGGTTAAGGTCATCGCTCTTGACATTTCTAAAGCTTTTGATAAAGATTCGCATGCTGGTCTTCTCTATAAGTTTTTATCTTACAGTGTATCTAGTAACATCTTTAAGATTATTGAATCCTTTCTCTCCAATCGTAGTATAAAAGTTGGCCTCGATGGACAGCACTCTTCTTCTTATTCTGTAACTTCAGGGGTTCCTCAAGGTTCTATCCTTGGCACTATACTCTTTTTGATTTACACTAATGATCTTCCAGATATTCTGACATCTAAGGTGGCATTGTTTGCTGATGATACTATTATTTATTCTTTTCATGATAAGAAGCCAACACTCTCTGATTGCTTGGGAGGGCATTTGAGCTTGAATAAGATCTCACTTCTGCTACAGCATGGGGCTCACAGTGGCTGCTGAACTTTAAAACAGATAAAACCCAATTTTTTTCAGCCAATCCTTATGGCAATAAGTTAGATCTTCCTATATTTATGAACGGTAATGTACTTGATGAGTCATCTACCCTTTATCTTCTTGGATTAACTCTTACTTCCGATCTTTCTTGGAAACCATATATCAAATCCATTGAAAATTGTCATCTGCTAAGGTTGCATCTCTTTATAGAGCTTGACACTTTCTTACTCCGGATTCTATTCTCTATCTCTATAAATCTCAAATCCATCCTTGTATGTATAAATCTCAAATTCATCCTTGTATGTATAAATCTCAAATCCATCCTTGTATGTATAAATCTCAAATCCATCGTTGTTGGAATACTGTTGCCATATCTGGGGTGGATCTTCTAATGATGCGCTTTCTCTTTTAGACAAGGTGGAAAAACGCATTGTAAACATAGTTGGACCAGCTCTAGCAGCCAACCTCCAAACATTATCATATCGTCGTAATGTTGCTACTCTTTCTCTTTTCTGCAAATACTATAAAGGGTACTGCTCTAAAGTGCTAGTGTCTCTTGTGCCATCTACTAAAATTCATTTTCATGTTACTCGTCATTCAATTAAGTCTCATCCTTTTTTTGTGACTGTTCCTTTGTGCTTCAAAAACTCTTATTCGTCTAGTTTTTTTCTTTGAACTTCAGTTCTTTATAATATGCTTCCTTCATCTTTTTTATTGAAATACGGGTAAAAGAACAATAAGTCTTCAAAAATTTTACAATGCGATTCTATCTATAAAGCCCACATCAACAGATGTCAAATGCACTTTTATGAGCTGCACTAGTTTCTGAACCAAAATCAGATCATGATTATCTGATGAATCGTTAGAGTCTTTAGTCTCCTTAAATTTTTATTCAATAAAAAAAAGCCATTATAAGTTTTATTTTGAAATATAAACATATTAGAATCCTTTGCTTAAATAACTTTTTTAATAAACAAAATAAACAATAAATTTTTGATAAACTTACATAAGTTTTATTATTTAACAAGAAAAACCGAAAACTATGGTTAACCACAGGTTTTTTTTAAATGCGGTTTTTTGGAAACCCTAGTTTTATATTCAATCAAAATGCAATATTTTATACTCAATTAAAATCCACAAAAATTGATATGCAATGACATAAAAACAGCACAAAATAAATATTATCATACCTCTCAAGGTTTTCACATATGAAAATGGAGAAGAAATTTTAAGGAATTTTGCTTGATCCTAAAATTTATGTAATAATTAATACAAATTTTACTGAAATTTGCAATGCATTTATGTTACTTAAATAAATCACCTCCAATGATGGAATTAAGTACAATGAAGAATCTTCACAAACACAAAAAATCCAAGAACATCGGAGAGGCTCTATACACAGTCCAACAATTTTCTTACATTTGTTCTAAGTAAAAAACAAAAACTTAACTATTCCAAATATAAAAAATTTGACAACTTTTCAATAAGGTTTACGCAGCCCTCAGAATTAGGGTGGGCGTTCGGCAATGTTGACCTAGAAGTGTTTTAGGTCGGCAAAAAATTGCTGACTATGGTTCTATGTTTTATGGTGAAATTATTGTCTCTTTTTTTTTGTTGATCTCTAACAAATTAAGGTTGGCAAGGTATTGCCGACCTCAATTTTCTTAATTCCGAGGGCTGTTTACGTTTATTATACATGTATATATATATACTCTCTCTCTCTTTCTCTTTCTCTCTCTCTCTCTCTCTCTCTCTCTCTCTCTCTCTCTCTCTCTCTCTCTCTCTCTCTCTCTCTCTCTCTCTCTCTCTCTCTCTCACTCTCTCTCACTATCTCTCTCTCTCCGTCTCTCTCTATATATATATATATATATATATATATATATATATATATATATATATATATATATGTATATATATATGTATATTAGGGTGTCCCAGCCACCCCTTATATTCTAAAAAAGATCTATTCATATTCTTAAAAACTCCTATTGGTTCTCACAAGCAACTTGGTTAAATTTTTTCAAAATTTTATTGGATTTAGGGGGAGTACAAGGCCCTTGAACACTTACTGAGTCCCTAATATTTTAAAAAAGTTTTTAAAAGTATGTTGGGTCTCAAAAGAAGCAAAATTATATAAAAATATCAAAAATAACAATAATTTTATAAAAAAATTATTATTAAAAATTTTTTTGGAAATTATTATCAAAAAAAATTTACTTTTTTTTTTTTTTTTAACATCTTCGCTTCCAACAAGGCTGCAAGCAGCCACTAATTAAAGTTGGAAGTTAACGGGTGATGCGGAAGTTATCGGACAAAATAAAAACGTCAATAACTTATTTATAAATGAAAACACAAACTACTATTATATTTTTTTAAAATAAAGCATTGATCTTTTAATAAAAGTATATTTTTTTTTATATAAAAAAACACCACTATCTGCAATTGATCTCAATTTTGCTTTGACGCCTTTCAAATGCGACTGTAAAAAGTTTAAATCAATTTCTTGTAGTTTTAGTTTAATGCGATCAATCAAAACTTGCTCTGTTGAAGCTTACCAATCTCCCTCTTAAACCTTCTGTGCCAAATGTCCCCAAAATTTTTCAATTGGTCGTGCTTGAGGCACATTTGGGGGATTGGATTCTTTATCAACGTAATAGACATATTGGTCCATCCAATTTAGAGAATCTTTAGAATAATGAGAACTTGCTAAATCTGGCCAAAATAAATAGTTAAAGTCTCCATGATACTTGTGAATAAATGGAAGAAGTCGTTTTTCTAAACATTCATTAATATAGATTGATGAATTGATCGCTACAGACTTGAAAGTGCGAAACAATGACTCAGAAATACCACGGTCAGATATGGCTATCCACATTAATAATTTTTTTTGGAAATTTCTCTTTTTCTATAAAGCGAACACTTTCTGGGCATGTCTTTTTGTTGTTTGTGTAGCATCCAGAATATCCAGGCATGTTGTCCCCTGCAAAACAAGAGTATTTTTCGTCATCGATGACTAGAAGCAATTTTGTGTTATAGAGTTGGTTAACTAGTTTCCTGCTTCTTTTCTTTGCCTTTATTTGTTGTTCTATAGTGTATTTTGGAGTCTTTTCATATTTTCAATATTTAATATTCATTTTTTTTAACTGACGACCAATCGTCAATTTACACCGAATTTAATACCAATTTTTTTCTGACTGACACCTTTTCGATTGTTGACAAGTTTCGTTAATTTGGCTTTCTTTTCTGTAGTCCAGGATGTCGGACAACCAGGGTGCTTTCTATCAGAAAATGATTGAACAGTTTTAAGTCTTTTTAGGTTATCATATATTGTACTTCGAGCAAATCCTTCCTTTTCAAAGTAATTTACGATTTTTTTTTTTTATATATTAGGTTTATTTACAAAAAACATTTTTAGTCGCTTTCGAAAAGATTCTCGTTCAGCTGCATTTAACCTCATTTAAAATAATTGTGTTTGAAATAATAAAGTTTATATTTTATAGAACGTTTATGCCTACACATAAAACCACAAAAACTAATTATTATGCTTAAATAATGAAATTAGGATTTGTCCGATAACTTCCGCATCACCCGTTACTGAAAAAGAAAAGATGAAGATTGTAGAGCAAGATAACGATTGACAGACAACTTATAAGATTGCAAATTATATGAATCAGAAAAGCAAGATGAAGAAAGCGAATTCCAAAGAACTGATGTTCAAGGAAAAAAACTAGACGAATAAGCGTTTTTGGAGCACTTAGGAACAGTCACAGAAAAAGGATGACACTTAATTGAATGACGAGTAACACGAGAATGAATTTTAGTAGATGGCACAAGAGACACTAGCTCTTTAGAGCAGTGCCTATTATAGTATTTGTAGAAAAGAGAAAAAGAATCAACATTACGATGATGTGATAATGGTTGGAGGTTGGCTGCAAGAGCAGGTCCAACTGTTTACAATGCATTTTTGCACCTTGTCTAAAAGAGAAAGGGCATCATTAGAAGATCCGCCCCAGATATGGCAACAGTATTCCATACAAGACCGGATTTGAGATTTATAGAAATAGAGAATAGAATCCGAAGTAAGAAAGTGACAAGCTCGATAAAGAGATGCAACTTTAGCAGATGCTATTTTTGCAACTGATTTGATATATGGTTTCCAAGAAAGATTGGAAGTAAGAGTTAATCCTAGAAGATGAAGAGTAGGTGACTCATCGAGTACATCACCGTTCATAAATATAGGAAGATCTAAATTATTGCGATAACGATTGGCTGAAAAAAATTGAGTTTTATCTGAATTAAAGTTCACCAGCCACTGTGAGGCCCATGCTGTAGCAGAAGTGAGATCCTTTTCAAGCTCAAATGCCCCCTCCAAGTAATCAGAGGGTGTTGGTTTCTTATCACGACAAGAATAAACGGTAGTATCATCTGCAAACAATGCCACTTTAGATGTGAGAATATCGTTAATGTAAATTAAAAAGAGTATAGGGCCAGGGATAGAACCTTGAGGAATCCCTAAAGTTACAGAATAAGAAGAATATTGTTGTTCATCGAGGACAACTTTTATGCTACGATTGGAAAGGAAGGATTCAATGATCTTAAATATGTTGCCGGATACACCATAAGAAGAAAGCATATGGAAAAGACCAGCATGCCAAACTTTATCAAAAGCTTTTGAAATGTCATGAGCCATGGCCTTAACCTCTCCACCTTCATCTAATGCACGATAAAACCTGTCAGTTATAACTGTTAGCAAATCAGCTGTAGAACGAGAAGATCGAAATCCATATTGATGGTTAGAAACTAAGTTATTAGATTCAAGATGAGAAATTAAGTGTTTGTTAATTAAAGATTCAAAAACCTTGCTTATGATAGGAAGAAGACTTATGGGACGGTAGTTAGACGAATCAGATTGCTCTCCAGAATTTTTGAAGATAGGGATAACAGATGCCGCTTTCCAGCAGGCTGGAAAACAAGACTCTGATAAGCACTTGTTGAATAGTTTTGAGAGTACAGACGACAGCTTCGGAGAACACTTCTGCAAGACAATAACAGGTATGTTGTCCGGGCCACAAGCTGTAGAAGAGTCTAAGCAGGAAATCACTTTAGATACAGATGCTGGAGTGATATGAATGTCAAGCAATGGATCAACCTGTTTGTTGGCGATATCAGGTAGAACTACTTTTCATTAATATCATTTCTTGGAATCAAGAGATGATATTGATGAAAAGTTTTTAGCAAACAATTCGGCTTTGTCTTTAGGTGAGGTGAGCTGAACCATACAAGAAAAGTGGAACTATAGATTTGGCATTATTATTGATATTATTAAAGATTCTCCAGAAGTCACGAGAGCCTAATTTTTGAGATGAGATACGAGATTTCATGACCTGAGAATAGTGGGTTTTGGCGTTAGACAAAACCTCTTTACAATTATTTCTAGCAGTAATAAACAGTCGTCTGTTTTCTGGAGAATTGTTTTTCTCATAAATATGGAAGTAACGATTTCGATTGGCAATTGCAGCAGCACAGTGTGAGGAAAACCATGCAGGAGAGTGAGGCTTGACCTGGAATCGTTGAGAGGGAATAAAAGATTCTATGCCAGCCTGAATCCACGAAGTTATGTAAGAAGCACATTTGTCGACAGGAAGACAAAAGATTTTTACCCAAGGGCCATCACGAAGAAAATCACGGAAAGAATCCCATTCAGCTTTACTGTAATTGTGAGAGGTTAGATAATAGGGGGAATCAGGTGATGAAGAAGAATGAGATATTAGTTTTAGAGAGATCAAACTGTGATCAGAAGAACCTTAGGGTGAATGTGGAGAAACTGAGCACTGACTAGGATCAGAAACAAGACATAAGTCGAGTAGAGAAGGTAGATGATTCAGGATGTCAGGAAAGCGAGTTGGAAAGTTGACTATTTGAGTTAGGGATTGAGAAAGGCAAAAGTTGTGGGCTTTAATGCCTGCAGAGTCACTGACACTAGAGCCAAGCCATTCAGAGTGGTGAGCATTAAAGTCACCGACAACAACTATATTAGCTGATGAATAAAGAGAGAGGGCTTGGTGAATATGATCAGAAATAACATCAAAAAGAGTGCAGCCTTGAGATGAAGGAGAGGGATATAGAACAAAGAGAAAGGCAATAGAGTGAAGTGGTGCTAAACAAAAGCACATGAAAGAATAGTCTGTGGATTCAAACCTAGTTTCACGACAAATGGGTGAATTCTTACGAATGTAAATGCCCAGGCCAAGCATGTGACTATTGGAATCTTTACGAATTAGAGGAAGATAACCGTCAACACTAAGATCACAAGATGAGACAGCTGAACTCAAATTAGTCTCACAAAGAGCAAGTAGGTCTGGTGAACTTTGCAAGAGATAAGACTCAACAAAAGAAAAGTTACTTCGAAGACCACGAATATTAGTGAATGATAGATTTAGAGAACTTGGTGATGATGATGGTTTTTTGTGTTTTATAGTTTTTGGTACTTTATTCATTTTTAAATTAGATTGAAGAACTTGAGTCAAAGCATAGATAGTACTCAGAGCACCGTTTAATAGCCCAAGCAAATCCCTCATTACTACTATTAAACCCTAAGCTGTAACAAAGGGCTCCAAATGTGGCCTCCGCAATGCACACCAAAAGTACAAACAGGGACACCATCCATGCGCAACATGGCACTGTTAATTTATTTGATATTTTTCAGCTGTTAATGGAATCAGCCTCTCTGAGAGCTACCACAGAGTTTGGGAAACCTGACTACCAGCCGGCCTCAGAACCATAAAACTGAGTTTTGGAGCTGTACCCTCATTAGGAGATAATAGAATGAGTTGCCTAGTCATAAAAACAGAGACTCAAGCAAAACCCATGCATTGAGTCAAGAAAATCCAGCATTCAACATCCTAAACTGGAAACTAGATGAAGAAGGGGTGCGAGGCTGGTCAACAGATAGAATCTGTTTACCCCTTAAATCTTTGCCTAGGAGGCCTTCTACAAGACAGTAGCAAGGTGCATTTAACATCTGCCCAAGATGAGTATTTTTATCGAGACACCATCTCTAGCCTCTACTCAACCAAGAGCCCCAAGGCAGGGGGTGTTTTAAATTGGAGTTGGCATCTCCTAGCCTTTGCCTAAAAGAGCGTATCCTACAAGGCAGCAGGACATGAAGCAGATTGTACTGGGTTACATGTTACCAGTAGCAGGATAACCTGATCTGACTGACGATAACCTGATCTGACTAGCAGAATAACCTGATCTGACTATAAACAGGATAACCTGATAACCTGGATAATAATAACCTGATAATAAACTGATAACCTGGATAATAATAACCAGGATAACCTGATCTGACTAGCAGGATAACCTGATATGACTAACTTTGCTTTCAACAAGGCTGCAAGCAACCACTAATTAAAGTTGGAAGTTCCTGGAAGAGAAAAGATGAAGATTGTAGAGCAAGATAACAATTGACAGACAACTTAAAGGATTGCAAATTATATAAATCAGAAAAGCAAGATGAAGGAAGCGAATTCCAAAGAACTGATGTTCGAGGAAAAAAACTAGATGAATAAGCGTTTTTGGAGCACTTAGGAAGAGTCACAGAAAAAGGATGAGACTTAATTGAATGACGAGTAACACAATAATGAATTTTAGTAGATGGCACAAGAGACGCTAGCTCTTTAAAGCAGCGCCCATTATAGTATTTGTAGAAAAGAGAAAGAGAATCCATATTACGACGATATGATAATGGTTGGAGGGTGGCTGCAAGAGCAGGTCCAACTATGTTTACAATACGTTAATCCTAGAAGATGAAGATTAGAAGACTCATTGAGGACATCACTGTTCATAAATATAGGAAGATCTAACTTATTGTGATAAGGATTGGCTGAAAAAAATTGACTTTTATCTGTATTGAAGTTCACCAGCCACTGTGAGCATCATGCTATAGCAGAAGTGAGATCTTTTTCGAGCTCAAATACCCCCTCTATGCAATCAGAGAGTGTTGATTTCTTATTACGACAAGAATAAATGCCACAATATCTGGAAGTTCGTTAATGTAAATTAAAAGAAGTATAGGGCCAAGTATAGAATCTTGAGGAACCCCTGAAGTTACAAAATAAGAAGAAAAGTGCTGTCCATCAAGGACAACTTTTATACTACGATTGGAAAGGAAGGATTCAATAATTTTAAAGATGTTACCAGAAAAGACTAGTATGCCAAACTTTATCAAAAGTTTTAGAAATGTCAAGAGCAATTGCCTTAACCTCTCTACCTTTATATAATGCAGGATAAAACCTATCAGTTATTACTGTTAGCAAATCAGCTGTAGAACGAAAAGATCGAAATCCACATTGATGGTCAGAAAGTTATTAGATTCAAGATGAGAAATTAAGTGTTTGTTAATTAAAGATTTAAGAACCTTGCTTATGATAGGAAGAAGACTAATGAGACGGTAGTTAGACGAATGAGATCGCTCTCCAGAATTTTTGAAGATAGGGATAACAGATGCCGCTTTCCAGCAGGCTGGAAAACAAGACTCTGATAAGCACTTGTTGAATAGTTTTGAGAGTATAGATGACAGCTCCGGAGAACACTTCTGAAGACAATAACAGGTATGTTGTCCGGGCCACAAGCTGTAGAAGAAAAAAACTTCTTTTATTTTTAGTTATAAAAGGTCTTTTTGCTGCAATAATCTCTAAAATAAGATTTTTTTAATAAAATGATTATTATTTTTTTAAATTTTTACATGATTTCTCTTCTTTTTGGACCTGGTAAGTGTTCAACATTAGGGACCTGGTAAGTGTTCAAGGGTCTTGTGCTCCCCTAAATCTAATAAAATTTTGTAAAAATTTAACTGAGTTGCTTGTGAGAACGAATAGCAATTTTTAAAAATATAAACAGATCTTTTTTAGAATATTTTGTTATACTTATGTTAGAACATTCATTCAAACATAAATATCCAAATGATATTCATACAACTAATTTAGATTTATCTACATTATTTATTTAACTACACAGACCACATAATAACTACTTATTAAACAAACAATTCTACTCCAGCTCTGAAGCAACTTAAAAGAATGTTTAATCTCAAACCTATACCAAACAAATATTCTGCAGACCTAAACTTGTAACCTTGTCTGTTAGTAATGATTTTGCTGCACTTCTAATCTAAGTAAATATTTTCACAATTTATCTTTGAATTCAATTTTACATTAAAAAAGTTTACCTGCAGGATTAAAACATAGTTAAAAAAATATCTGGATATTAGAGTATTCCAAACTAACGCATCCTTGGTTAAATTATCCTGTCCAATTTTCCACATTAAAAGCTCCCATCTACTAGATTTAAGTCTGGAATATCACACGGCAACAAAAAAGAATTTTTGCCTTTAAGTATGTTGTCACTGACTTAGAATTATAAAATACATTTAGACAAATCAGAAAACCAAACATCTAATTGAAGATTTAATACTTTTAAATTATACTTTTAGCTAATACTATTTTTATTGAATTTAGCTAATTAACTTTTTGAAAATATAATGAAGGTTTGTGTCTTTATTCCTTATAATTAACCTCTAGGTCACCTTTAGAGGATATTTGATTGGCTAGATAACACAGTCTGGATTATATTTTGCTTTTTTAAGAAGAAAACTTATCCAGTGCCTTCTTTGTAAGGGTGCATCACAACTGCATGGAAAAAAATTGAATGTCTAATTCAGAGCTGTCTATATTTCTATTTTGTTCCATTATGACTACAGATAACTTAGGCAAAAGATTTTGAAAATAAGTACATTTAGAGGTCCCCCATGAAGAAAAGCATTTATTCAAATTACCACCAATTCAGAGTCGCTCTGAATAAATCACAGAAACAGTCACAGAAAATTCCGTATAATTATGTCTATTTTGACTATAATAATGTTAAACCTCAAAATTCAATGTTTTAGAGCCACATTAAAAAAAACTGCAATTATACTTGAAATTATCGAATAATTTTGTTAAATCTCTAGTCTAAATATAAATTTTAAAATGTAAAAGTTGAAATTATTGAAATCTGAAACAGTTTGATTGTGATTAACATTTTTGCAATTAATGCAGTTATCAGAATGCCAGTTAGTTTTGTTGTGTTGTGACATTTTTTCTTTTGAGGCGCAGATTTGGACTGTCTTTGCGATTTTTTTCGACTACCTGAAGAACGTTTTGAAAATGTTCATCCGATTAAGCAGTTTCGACAAAGTCCGATGCTAGTTTGACACCTCTCTCGGCACCATCATTTACAACATTCACTGCTGCAACATTTTCATTACTCAATATATAAGCAGCAGACTTGTTCCACTCATTGACAGGAATATGTAAAAAGTTGATATCCAACTGAAGACAATAAATTGTGAACCATGAATCAACCTGAACAAGGTCGCACAGCCGTGTTGAACGATCAATGGACAATGGAAATCGTGATTTGCCTCATCCATTACCAAATCGATTGAGTGGCGCTTGCAGATCAGCCAACGGTTTGACTTTGAGTATAGCATCTGCTAGAGCTTGTCGTTCCAACAAAGGTACACGATCACTGAACAGTGCGAGAGGAACCATTTCTGCAGTTAGATACCAAAGATGGCGATTTAATGCTCGAACTGCTGATTGAGAAATAACTTTGTCAACAACCTCATATTCCAGTAAGCGCTTGTAGAGCTGTAGATCATTCCAAGGCGCATCTACGGTTTTCTTGCATGTGAGCCACCATGTGATGAAAATATGAGTAACAAATGTTGTAAATGCAAGTATTTTTGTAACTTGGTAATTACTTGGTAATCACCGGGAACAATTACGACTGGTAATTGTTCCCGGTGAAAATTCTGCAATTTGTGATTCTTAAAGTGAAATTTTGAGGCTGTAGATAAGCTTGGCCATCCAGCGAGCCTTATGCAGAGCACCGGGTCTTTTAAAATTCACTTCACCATTGGAAGCAGACAGGTAGACTAGCGATAGCTCGGAAAATTCTCGGTAGTCATCACGTAGAAATTCAACCTGTTCGTTGACTAGAGCGATCACCTCATCTTTTATCATTGCCAGGAGCTCTTGAGCCTGCATGCGATGATCAGCTGGACGGAATGGAAGTACTTGAGAGGAATTATGTGATACCAAATCCCAATTACTGCGAAGTGATTACTGGTGATTTTGATGCTTCAATCTTTAGATCCGTGAAAACATGCGAAAAAATTACTTCACCAATATGATGGCGACAGCCTGACCAAAGGACAGCACGTTGCAATTTATCTTGTATGTCAATACAAGCAGCTGTCAAGTGGCCAGTGTTTGAGCTTGTTGTGTCAAATGTCATATTCACAATTCTATCATTACAATTCCACTCGGTCATCAGCTTCATTGTTAATTCAGCTATGACTTATCCGCATGTTTGGTCTGTGGCTTTGAAATAACTTGGAACCCCCAGCAACTTATTCTGCTTAGCATCGCCCACAATCACAGTCATGCGTTCTTCTGTAATATGATGATTTCTAAGAGTTGAAGTAATTTTTCCATCCCAATGCAAGGAACACAGTTTAAGTGGTACCCAATCATCGTGGATTTTATTTGATATTGCACTTACTACCTTGCGTCGTGAACGATCCGCAGTTGCATAAGAAGCAGCAACCATAAAAACATTGCCTCCGGACTCATTTATCAATCCTTGCGTGAATGCTGCTTGTTGCGTTGGCGTCATCTTCAATCGAGTTGCCAGTAACACAAGACTTGGTCGGCTAAGCACATTTGTAGGTATGAATGCTGTTGTTCCCAGTGGAAGTCTTTGCCGTTTTGAAATTTTTTCATTTGTTGCAGCTTCGAATTCTACATCATCTTCCAAAGCGGAACTGTTAGATCGAATACTACTGCCCTCATTGCTTAACACGACTTCAGATGATACCATGGCTGATGATGTTTCAATCTCATGATGTGCTCGCTTCATACGCTCAATTTCTGCGGCATTTCGACAATGGCGTCTCTATATTTTTTTTTTTTGCAAGTGTCTTGTCAAAAGCCTCAAAACTGGCAGTTCTGTCACCTTTCATTGAGTCAAAAAATGCCAGATCCTCTGCATTCTTAATGAGACTTTCCACATTTGGAGGCCAGAGCTGAAAAGTTGATGCCAACATAGTCTGCATTTCCTCAAGTTTTTGTTTCGTGGATGGAGTGTCATGTCAACTTTTTTCTATCAAACAAAGTTTGTTGTTATCATCAAGCAGTTTGGCTCTACGATCTGTAACCATTGGAATGTTGGCTTTTTCATAGAATTTTTTAATTTGGTCTCGCATGATCTTTGCAGTTGTGAATCTAGCAGGAGCACCGACAAACAATGGTCGCTGAGATTTTGTAGCAACATTTGCGTGGTACATCATACACATCAAAACCTGCATACATGTTGGGAGCCGAATGCCAGTTATTGTTCCATCATCAACACAAACTGAGGTTCCTAACCCAAAGATGTCCGTGGCTAGTCGAGTTTGTCGTTTAGTTTTTGTCCCGGATTCTGGAGTTTTTTGATGACTGACTGCCACCGGTGAAGAAAGAATTAAATTGTCAAGTTTATCAGATTTAGGAGGTGTTACTGCTTTGTCTAATATTGCATTATCGTTCAAATCTATTTCGTGAAACTATGAAAGAAAAAACAAATACATCAAAATTAAACATACCAAAGATTAAAAACATAGAAACCAAAGACTAAATATTATAATAATTTATTTAAGGCTTATTCTGTTAATTAAAATCTGCAAAACTATCAAGGGCCTGGGGGACCTCTAAATATTGTCCAAATTTTTGTTTTTTTTAACATTATGCTTATGTCAGCTGGTAAAACAAAATATAATAGCAGACAACTGAAATAAAAAAAAAAAATTTGTGATGCACCCTAACCTTTGTGTTTACAGCACCTTTAAGGATATGAATTGTCGTCACCTTATAATTCAAAACAATAGTTAAAACAAAACATATCTACAGCAAAAACTAATTATCTGTTGTTTTAGTAAATTTATTAAAAGTTTTCTCTGTAATTTTTTGTCAGCAAAGTTATCAATAGTACCAGTATAATCAATATTCAAAGTTAAATCATTTTCTATTGATAATATTGATAAGGCGTTTAAACGTTGTTCTTTTACAGTAGATCTTAAATACATTTTTATTCTTTTCAACAACAAAAAGCTTTGTTGTTCTTTTACAACAGATCTTAAATACAATTTCAATATTTTCAGCAACAAAAAGCTTCGTTCTGATGAGCAGTTTGCTAAATGAGTGCACAAAAATATTTTTAAAATTATATTTATATTTGGAAATACAGTTTCTAATTTCATGCTACAAACTAGTCTATTAAGCTCTAATATAGAATTTGTCAAAAGTTCATTAGATTTCAAATATGAACTCAAGTGAACACATTCTTCTATAAAACATTCATCTAAATTGTTCTTGTACATCCGGTATAAATTTACTGCATTTTTCAAATTTTATTAGGTGGGTAATTTGTTAAATAGTTTAAAAATACAAAGTTTTATGAATAACTTCATATGCTTCTCTTTTTTAGCTCACCACTAAGAGATAAAATTATAACATTAAATGTTTTGGTTTTAAAATTCTGATTAGTAAATGATTCCAATTCATTAGTTTAATCATGAAATGTTTTTCTTTTTCTTCCTCATTTTCTGTCAAATTCTTTGACAAATTGTATGTTTTTTGCTTTAGATTCAAAGTATTCATATAAATTTGGCACTGACTTTACGAATTCAATTAATGATCTGTATTGCTCAACAACTGAAAAAAGCAATTTCTCTTAATTGTAACTTTAAATCAGTAGCATTAAAGCGTTCTAAAATAGATTTCCAATATGCTATCATAAAAGCACATTCGAGACAACTAAATCGATTATTAATATTTTGTGCTTGGCTTCTACATGAGAAGACTTTCATCAACATGTCATGAAATTTCGTCTTCTGATATTTTTAAAGCTTTAAATATTCCCTCCCAGTTTTTATACAAAGCTTGACAAGCATCTTACCAACAAGACCACCTTGTATCAAAAAGACTTTTAATAGTATTCAGATTTAAATGGTATTTAATGGTATTATACTTGTATCAGAAATTAATTTAATCCTTTTAAAGCACTAGTTAACACCAACCAACAATTTCTTAATGAAGAAAAAAAATTTAAAAATTCTTGCAAGAAACTGAAAGGATGCTGCATCTCTTCAACTATCTGCCGCAAACTTTCTAACTATATTCAATCCTTATCTTTCCAAAAATCTTTAACAGTGTCACAAACTTGCTCTATATGCCAAACTTCTTTTCCATTGTTGTAAGGTTGCATCTTAAAACTTAAGTCTCTTTTCCATTGTTGTAAGGTTGCATCTCTTTCTTCTGTTTTCTACAAATATTATTATGGTTGCTGCTCAAAGGATCTTCAGTTCTATTAACTAAAACTTATTCTTGTTTGACTCGTCATTTAGCAAAGTCTCAAAGGAGCTATTATCTTCAGTTCTATTAACTAAAACTTATTCTCGTTTGACTCGTCATTTAGCAAAGTCTCATTCTTTTACTGTATCTGTCCCTGCATGCTCTAAAAACTTTTATTCGTCTAGTTTTTTTCCCTGCACCTCAACCCTTTAGAACTCTCTCCCATCTTCATATTTTCCTGACTCATACAACCTTTAGCTTTTTAAGTCTTCTGTCAACCGTTTCCTTGCTCTATAGCTCTATTTTTTTTTTCTAATAACTCCCAACTTAATAGTGGATGCAGAGCCTCTTCTTATTGAAGGTGCAGCCTTGTTAAGAGTGAATCAAAATAAAAATAAAAATTTGTACACTGTATTTGTATTATCATTAGGAAAGTTCATAGAACTCCCTTATAAAAAAAAGAGTTTTTTTTTAGATTTTAGATTATTTAATGTTCAAAATAATTTCCATCCTTATCTTCACAAATTCGCATCCTTTCAAGTCATTTGCCAAACATTATTTTATGTTCCTTGGGTATACTTTGAAGTAGCTTCAATATGCAGTTTTTTTGACTTTCGATGTCAGTATTGTCATCAAGATTTTTTTTATCAAGTCGAATAGCCAATAATCACATGCCTCAACTCTATTCTTATGATTTTGATTGGTTAACTTGTGGGGTATCTAACATGATATTAGTTATATTTTTTAAGAACATTGTGAATGATTTTCTTTGATTGTAAAATAATTAGTCAATGTCAGGGTCTCAACTATATCATGTGTTGCATGACTGTAACTTTACAGATCAAGTTCTAACAATTCAACTAATAAATAATTAAAAGTTTTTAAATTTCACTATTTTAGTTTCACTCCTAAAAATCAATCAAACTTTTTTAAAAGGCTGCAAGTTTCAATTCAACAAAAACAAACTCTCTACAAGGTTGCAAGTTTCAATTCAACAAAAACAAACTCTCTACAAGGTTGCAAGTTTCAATTCAACAAAAACAAACTCTCTACAAGGTTGCAAGTTTCAATTCAACAAAAACAAACTCTCTACAAGGCTGCAAGTTTCAATTCAACAAAAACAAACTCTCTACAAGGTTGCAAGTTTCAATTCAACAAAAACAAACTCTCTACAAGGTTGCAAGTTTCAATTCAACAAAAACAAACTCTCTACAAGGTTGCAAGTTTCAATTCAACAAAAACAAACTCTCTACAAGGTTGCAAGTTTCAATTCAACAAAAACAAACTCTCTACAAGGTTGCAAGTTTCAATTCAACAAAAACAAACTCTCTACAAGGTTGCAAGTTTCAATTCAACAAAAACAAACTCTCTACAAAGTAGCCTTCTCGACTGTAGTGGCTCTCTCGACATTGGGAAGATGAACAACATTAAAAAAAAAAGGAGTTGACAGAAAACTAGAGTATGACAAAAAATGGAAATTATATGAGTAAGGAAAACACGAATATAGGAGAAAATTCCAAAGTACACATGTTCAAGGAAAAAAGATTTTTTAGCATGAAGGAACAGTTAAAGTGAAAGGATGCAACTTTGCTGAATGATGAGTAAGGTGAAATTAAGTTTTGGTTGATGAAACAAGTGATGATTGCTTGATCTACAAGAGTAGTAATTAAGAGTAAGGTTAGGAAAAAGTTTATGAGTTTAATTAAGAAAAACCAAAATTTTCAGCTTTAAAGCATAACAGGTTCAGTGGTACTAAAGCAAAATAATTCAGTATGATGAACATTAAAGTTGTCAATAACAACAATATTGGGTGATATAGAGAAAGAGCTTGGTCAATTTAAAGAGAAACAACATCGAAAAAAGCGCAGTCTTGGAAAGAAAAAAAGAAAGATGACTGATTTAAGAGGTGCTAAGCAAAAGTCATGACAAATTTCAGAGGACTTAAATGTGAGCAAAATGCTTTTTTTTATTGTTTTTAACAACTAACAACTTTTTAACAAGTCCGTTTTATACTTCAATTTTTCTTAAGTTGGCAAGTATGTTATGGATACTTTAAGAAAAAAAATTCAAAACATTACACTTTTTTCCATAACGGCAGGTTAAAACCGTTGATATTTTTGTTTTTAATTTTTTTTTTTTTTTTTTTGTAATTTTAAAGAGCTCAATCTTTAAAACTAGATTAAAAATTGATACAAATCAAACTGCATGCTGATTTACACACAAAAGATAAACATTTTAACAACTCATTTGATTAGATAGCTGCATTCAAAAGCCATCAAAATGAGGTTATGATTTTTATTACATACAATTATTATGCCGTGCAGCATAAAATCTATCACAGCTATGCAGTATACAATCTAGCACAGCTATGCAGCATACAATCTATTACAGCTATGCAGCATACAATCTATCACAGCTATGCAGCATTCACTCTATCACAGCCATGTAGCATACTCTGTTTTCAATGCTACACACCATTAATTTCAATAAGTTTTGTAATCGGCTTTTTCATAAACTTTCTGTAAAAGAAGATTTACATTTTGATGGTACTGACAAACAGAAACTGCATTAAAACCAGTAGCACAACCAACAGGAATGCATCACTTGGGTATTAACTCACAAAATTTCGAAAACTCATCTTAAAGTTTTTTTTTTTTTAAATCAATATTATATTGGTATATTAAAATATAATATTAAAATATATTATATAAAATATAATATTTTAATATTATATTTTATCATTAAAAATATTAAAAAATGAATAGTTTTTAAAGTTGTTGCTTTATATCACTTTAACTGACACAAACTCTTTTCTAGACAAACACTTGAATACCCCTTGAATATTCATTCATAGAACTTAACAATCTCTGTATTTTACCTCTTTGCTTAGTTGTCAACCCAATTTTGAAGGCTTTGATAATATTCCACTATGTTTCCTAATTTTCTGCCTTGTATTAAACAAATTTTGGGAGGTCAAAAAATATTGTGTTTCCTCTATTGCTTAACTGTATGAAGTGAGTGAAACAACTTTTGTCAAACTTTGACTTGTTAGACTCATAATATTGCTTAAATTTTTTGTTTTACTTTCACCAAGTGCAGCTATTTCTACACCTAATATATAGATGACAGCCATTTGTGTAAAAGCTCTTATGTTAACAACTTTACATTTTCCATATATAAGCTTAAGAGCATTTAAAACTTGAAATACTTAAATCTACTTTAATGTAAGGTTGTTAATATAAATGTCTTATTCTTGGGGTTCATTTTCTTTTGTATTACATTGTTTGTAATGCAGTTTTTCTGCAACAGATTTTTTTACCCAGAATTAAATTAAAATCTTTGGCAACTAAAAGACTAATAAATAAATCTAAGAGAATGGTAAATAATACCTCCACAAGTATAATACCTCCACAAGAATAATACCTCCACAAGAATCCAAAAGAAGAAAAGATAATAATTACTTAAATAATAAAACTTTTAATTTAATAAATTCAATATTCAAACTTACTTTTCATTTTTTTTGTGTGCTTGTTCAAAGGATGACAACAATACCTTGGTTGTTCATTTTAATCAACAAGCTTCTTGTGATTATTAGAAATAACTTCTATGGGATTTACTTTTCAAAGTAAGAAGTTTATGGTTTGTTTTAGAAAGTTTTCTAAAAAAGTTACGTTTTTTAAATTTGCAAATTTTTGCGAGATAGCACTGTTTATTTAAAAATAAAATAAGGAAAGAACTCAGACACACTCATTATTAATCAGTTCTAAAAAACAATAACAGTTTATTAGGTTACATTAACATTTTTTAAATTGATATTTGACCAGTATTGTAAAAATAATTCTAATTTATTTTTATGGAGAATTTTCTTTTCTTTTAGAGATCTTTTTAGATTATAAAAAAAGTTCCAATTATACTTTGTTTTTGCTTTTATTGATAAACATTCTTTAGTTGATAAGTACACAAAATTTAATTTTAAAAAAATGCCATCTTAGGTAACAGATGTTTTGCATCAGAGACCAATTTTTAAAAATTCTTGAGTTGGGTCACTTTGATAACTTGTAACTTTTTTAAAAACTTTAAAAAGAATAAATAATAAATATGCGATTTTTGTCTACTAATTATCTGAACTTTTTGAAAGAATATAAGAAAAACATTATGAATAAAGCCAATAGGGCAAAACTTGCTTTAAACATGCTCTTTTACCTCCACCTGCAACATTTGATATGGAAACGTTAATTTTAAATACAGAAAACATCTATTAAAAAGGTTTTTTAACTTTTTTTTAATTTTTTGACATAAAACAATTTTATTTGCGCTTATAAATTGTTGCTTTTAAGATTAACAAATTTAAATAGAAAATTTTATAAGAATGTTTTTAGGTTTATCTGATTATTAAAAAATACTTTTGTAGGATAATTACTTTGGTTGAAAAAAAAAATGTTATAAATATGAGTCCTGATAATAACAATTGTAGTTGAAAACTTATATATAAAAAAATTATACATAACTATTACAAAATATAATGTACTGTATAAAATAGTGTTAGTGCATTGTTCAAAATTATTTCTAATTTTTAAAACCATTTTCTTGCTAATTTCAGTTTTGTTATGAATACGTTAGCACAAACATGATGCAATATGAAATAAAGATAGTTGAGGGCTTCTTATACATAAATCAATTAATGTGTAAGAGTGTGAACAAAAAAAAGTTATAGAAAAACTTTTTTTCAATAATTTTATTTTATTAAATAAAAATATATATTATTTGTTATATGTTACCTGAAACCAATTTATTTGCTTTGTAAGAACTTTTCCATCAGAGTCTTTCAAATGTAAAAGTAAGGCTCCTAAACAATATTTATACATACATATATATATATATATATATATATATATATATATATATATATATATATATATATATATATATATATATATATATATATATATATATATATATATATATATATATATATATATATATATATATATATATATATATATATATATATATAGTCATGATAAGTTTTATCAAATTAATATCATGAATTGATGTTATGAAATATCATATAATGAATAATATAATGATATAACGAATTTCATATATAATGAAATGATTTTCTTATTTTTAGTAATTCCAATTTCGCCACAAACTCTTTTATGTCCTGTGAAACTTTTGGTGCTGTTAAATCTTCCAGGGTATTGTAAGTCTTTACCAGCAGAGCAGCAAGCAAGTGTGCTACGTGTTAGTCTGAAATTATATTGTTTATTATGAAAAAGAAGATCATCTGTCAAATAAAACACTTTGACTGTCCATCTTCATACTGCAGAGGTAATAATATGCCCTATTAGCTTGTTGTTCAACCCATTCAAAAGCCATCTTATTTTTAACATTTTTTACTTGTAAACTTGTTACAAAATCTTGTCTTGTTTGCTGTATATATGATTTAAAAATACAACTTCTGATTTTTGTTATAAATTAAGCATAATTATACAAAAAGTTATAATTATAAAAAATGTGTGACTTTTGGCGATAATTTGCAAACCTAACTAACGATGCAAACCAAACTTAAGAAGACTTGAAAAGTTATTGGTTCTATGAGTCTGGAAAACATGAAAATGAAAGTTCCAAAGTATTGATGTGTGAGAAAAAAACTACACAAAAGATTTTAAAGTGAAGGGACAGATACAGTAAAAAAATGCAACTTGGCTGAATGACAAGACAAACAAGAACGAGTTTGGTTAATGGAATTTAGTTAGAGTGTTACTATTCATCAATATAGGAATGTCAACAATATTGAAATAATTGTTTGCAGTCATAGTTAGGGTCAGGGTTAGGTTTAGATTCAACTGATGAAAAGTTACTTCAAAGCCACGAATATTTGTAAAATTGGATCAAAACAATTAGGTGGTGGTGATGGTTTTTTATGTTTAATATTTGTATGCACTTTATTCATGTTTTAAGTTATTTGAGGACTTGATGCTTGATACCCCAAGCAATGAGCTATGCAGTTACTCCAACCCTGTTAACCCAAAGTAATAACAAGAGGCTCCTAATGCAGCTTTGACAACACACATCAATAACACTAAAGGAAGAGTATGACCATAAGATTTGAAGAATTAGAAGAAAAATTCTTTGCAAAAAGTTCTGCCGTATCCTTGGGAGAGGTAATAAGATCAATCCCATGAATTGTTGAAAAGAGATAGAATGTTAGATTTACCTTTGTTAATGATACTGTTTAAGATTTTCCAAAAGTCTCTTGAGCCTAACTTTTGAAATAAGATACAAAATTAAGTAAAATGAGAATGGAGCTAATAATATGTAGATTTTTATCTATGTAGATTTTGCTGAAGTTAAATCAAGATAATGACTAGAAACCAGATGAAGATACACAAAGGAAGAAAAAAACTGAGATATTATCTCTTAAAAGTCAAAAACTCAAAGAACTCTAAAAAATTGTAAATAAACTTTACAGAAGAACTCTAAAAAATTGTAAATAAACTTTAGAAAACCAAGATGTGAAGGAGGTTTGTGATTTCCTAGTATCTAAATTGGTAAATCATTGGTTACCAATAAATCAAAAAATAATCTATAAGATATCAGTTATCACATATAAAATTTTATTATCTAAATATCCTGCATATTTATTTGAACTCCTAGAAGTCCGAACTTCAAACCAAAATACTTGATCATTAGACAGTTGTCAACTTACACGTCATCAACAAAAACTTCTCTGGGCTCAAAATCTTTTTGTATGACTGCACCTCAAATTTAAAATGGTTTATCTATGAACATGTGAAACTCAACCTCTTTAGAAACATTGAAAAAAGACTAAAATATGAACTTTTTATAAATGATTTTCAAACTCATAGCTAACTTGTTTTAGTGCTTCTGAATTACTTCATCACTATTGTGATTGTTGTAAATAATGGCACTTTAGTCTCAAATATTAATATTAATACTACAGAAACGTTTAATGTTTAACGTTTAATATCGTTTTATTAGTTATGCTTTGAAAGAACGCGTTCTCAAAATACACGCAGTCATTGGTGAAAGATCTCTTAAGCGAGTTAAAACTTTTTTCCTTATGAAATTTAATTATTAGTTTAGATATATTACATAAAGAATCATACTAAGATAAATAATCATCGTTAAGATTATAATTGAAGAAAGTATATAAAAAAATACAAAATCAAAAAAAAAAAAAATTGTAAAACCAAAAACTATCAAAAAATTATATTTAAATTAATAAATGTATATTAACTCAAACAATCGTAAAACTTATATATTGTAAAACATAAATTATTCTAACCTGAGATAATGTAACTTTATGAAATTGTAAACACTTATTATAAAAAATAAAAAAAAGTAGATAAAATAGTTATACATTTTTATAAGATAAAGTAGAAAAGATTTAAATTTTTATTAGATAAAGTAGAAAAGATTTAAATTTTTATTAGATAAAGTAGAAAGGATTTTAACTTTTTAAATCCTTTATATTTTGTTTGTTTTAGTTTTTCTTTTAGCAGTTTTATTTTTATTATTTTATTTTTTAGAAGGAAAATAGGGGTATGGATGTTATTTAAAGTTATACTTCCAGATATTTCCATAAAATGGTTATGACTACTTTAAAATTTCTGTGATGCTATAAACTCTTTTTGTTCTTTTTTAGAAAATTTAGAAAAATAAATTAAAATTGCCAATACTGACATATGTCACATGTTATTGTATGTAAAGATTAAATTTTGTTATGAAGATTAAATAAAGTTAAATTAAAAAAATTTAATTAAATTAAAATTTTGTTCCAACATGACAACATTGTTGTCAGTACATGCCATGTACTGACAACAATGTACATGGCATGTCACATGTTTTTGTATGTAAAGATTAAATTTTGTTATGAGTATTACAGTTCTTATAAAAAAAAAAGAAGGTAAAGAGTATTGTTTGTAAATATATATTTTCTTTACTTTGAATTTTTTTTAAATTTTCTCGCGCCATTTTTAAAATTTTTGTTTGCACACGTTTATTGTTTGCATTTATGCTTTTTTGATATATATGTGTATGTGGTAATAAGTGCTTTATAGTTGTTTTATCAATGTTTTTTTATTGTTTGTGTATGTGTTAATATGTGTTATATAATTGTTTTAAAAATGTGTTTAAATATGTATATAAGGTATATATTTAACCTTATATACATATTTAAACACATTTATTGTGTTTATAGTTGGCACATATGTTTATGTATGTTGTTATGTAATAATATTTATATAATATTATATTAACTTATGGTGTGTGCTATTGTTGTGTGTTGTTGCTGTGATGTTTTTTTTGTTTTCTTTTGAGTTGATAGACATTCGGCTTATCTTCATGTTGGTGTCTATTGTTAATAATTGTAAATAGGTAATTTTATTAACAACCACTGCTTTTAATCATTCACTAAAAGCCAAGACAAATTATTTTGCGATATATACAATTTGTTTTATCTCAATTTGATTTTTTGTCTTTAGCGCTGTTTACTACATGATTTTGCTATAAATATTTTGGAATCATGATGTTCCAGCATAAATTATTTTGTAAAAGCTAACATGAAATAATAATACTTTACAACTGCTACTCTGGTAAATCACAACAGCTTTTCTCTATAAGGTACATTGATTTTCATTTTTTTTTTTTTTATGTTTTTTTTATTTATTTACTTATTTGTTACATTTTTTATTTTATATTTATCAGATGATGTATTTATGTGGTAATAGAAGTGTGAATTTCTTAATTACTAATAATTTTTTTTGAAGAAATAATATTTAAGTTTGCTAGAAAGGGTTGACAATGTTTTTTTTATTATTTTTTTTTGTTAGCAGTATGTTTATTATTAGAATTACATGTTTTTAATAATTTTTTTTATTATTATTTGCTAAAATTAATTTATTATTTATTAAGCTAGTTTTTTTTCAAACATCTCCTAGCTGATATTTTAATTTAAATAATTCTAGTCTGAATTATTACACTGCAAAAATTACGTACGTTCAAGAATGCAGCAAATTCGTTCATTCAAGCATGCAGCCGTGTCTTTTAATTCTTTAAAGTTCTTTAAATTCTTTAAAAGGCATTATTTTCTAGTATATATCCGTTCTACATGTCCGTTTCGTCAATTTGTCCGCTCAAGCATGCATATATATATATATATATATATATATATATATATATATATATATATATATATATATATATATATATATAAGATAAATATATATATATATATAAGATAAATATATATAGATATATTTTAAAGTCATAAGATTATTGTATAGTTTATTTTAAATGACAGTCTGTTATATATAAAAATTATTTGTGTGTGCTATTTAGGGTAGAAAAAAAATTATATAGGAAAGATCGCAATCTTCAGGATTCGTTTAAGATTTTTTGTTACCACTTTCAATTAAAAGTGAAGTTAAAATGGATGATATTAGTCTAGAAGCAGATATTAGTTTAGAAAATGGAAACGTTAATAGGCAAATTCGTCGAGCAGCTCTAGAAGGTCGCTCAGTGTCAGTTGAGCGACCTTCTATTTTACCCTTCAGGTAAAGGCAAAAATGCCTTTACCTGAAGGGCAAAATAGATGTCGCTATAATCTCCCTTCACATAATGAAGTTGTATTTCTTAGTGAAGATGGTGCACCACCCGCTTAATTATCATATTATAATTAAATGTGATAGTACAAGTATAAAAGTGATAATATATTTAAAAAATTTATTTTAAGATTTTTTGGCTCAAAAAATGGATTTAAGACTTAATTGATTGTTATTTCCTGTTAAATCGCAATAAATAACAATTAGAAGGCTATATGGCCAAGACGGAATATGCGACATAAATATCAAATTTGTATTTTACTCATTCACTAAAAATGGAGTTAAGACAAATTGGCTCTTATGTCCAGATATGTTTTACTGCACATATTATGCAACTAATTAGTAACATTATGCAACTAATTAGTAAATAAACTAATTAGTTGCATAATGAGTTAGACACATTGATGAGTTATTTTAGGCATTGATTAAAATTGATGATTTATTTATAATAAATGAGTTATTTTATTCATTGATTAAAATTGCTAATCATAATGTAATTAATTGAATATGCTAATTTGTAATAATGCAATGCTAAAGTTAAATGCGCTTTTACTTTTTTGTTACTTTTGGTTATTTTATTACGCTTAGTGATGGACAGTCTTGTTTGTGCGCTGTTAGTTTTTCTTCTGTTCTGGAATTTTAAAATTGAAATTTCCAGACATTTAAAAAAGCACCTTTCTATTATATCTTTTCTATTACATCTTATCATATCTTTCAAGTAGGGTATACTCTGTTTAATCATTTTAATCGTTTACATTTTTTATATCTTAATATTTCTATTACCTTTATTACATTTGTTTTAAAGCATATTTATTTTTATTTTTTATGTTGAATTAATAGAATGTCCCAAATTGTTGATGATGATGGTTTGTATTTATTTAGATATGTATTATGTTACTGATTGGTATCATGTTGCGTAGTTAGTTCTTAAATATATGTTTATTTTTAGTCGCTGAATTACTAAGAAGTAAGTTTTGTTCCATTTTGTTATAACTAAATGTTATAAATTGAAATTCGTATATGTTTGTTGATTTATATTAACTTTACAATAATAAAATGGTTTAAATGAAAATTTTTGTAAATTAATTCAATCCAGAAAGACGAAATATTTATTTTAATATTGAAGTATTTAAAGAGGTTTAAGAAAGAATCGACTTCAATACTTGTTTGCTTTTCTGTTTAGATGACAACAGTATTATTGGAGAAAGTAAGTTAAAAAGCATTTTTACTTTTTAAAAAGGAAAAAAATACTTTTTAATATATCTGTTTTTTTTTTAAGTAGGTTTAAAATTTCAGGTTTTTAAAATCTTATATATTATAATCTTAAATATTTTTTAATTGCTTAAAAAATATATCTATGTTAAATTATACCAGGTTGTAGAAAATAGTTATAGTTTAATAATAAGGTTGTAGACTGTTAGAGCAGATTAAATAGATCTAAAATTTATTTAATCTACTTAATAACCTACTACCAAAGTGAAAATTTACTATCAATTGTTTGTTTGTTTTTCTGTTTAGTTGACAACAATGAAGAGAGAGGTAGTAAGTTTTAAAGGATTTTTATTTTTTATAAAGTAACTAAAATGTTTTTTAAAATATTGTTGTAATATTGTCCTACTTAAAATTATATTGTCAATAATAAAGAAAAGAAATTTAAAATTCTCAGTAAGACAACTATTTATTAATTTATATCAAGTTTAATTAAGATTTATTTTCTTTAGTTGATCAAGAGAGAGCTAATAAAGGTATTAGTTACATTAGTTAAGTGAATTTATCTTTAAAAAGTTAAGTAGATAATTTAACGCCTATACATTTAAGTGCTATTATTATTTAGACACGGAATTGAAGACAGAATTAAGTCAGTGTTTTTACAATTAGATATTTGTTAATAGGAATTTGTTTATTTGTACTGTAACTGGAATTTTAAAACTTCAAGTACTTAAGCTTTATTTTATTTTTTATTTTAGGAGAGTTTGAAAAAAAACTAAATATAAATTATATGATTAGTATAGTTAAATAAATGAAGCATTTATATATGTACCTCAAACGTCCAATATCAGTTGTCACATTTTAGAAATAACCCAAGAGAGAGGAAATAGTAAAAAAATTAGTCTTTATTGGCTTATTCTTGATGGTTAAATTTATGTTATTTTTTTTATGTTTTATTTAATTTGTCTTGAGGCACATGAAATATAATTTTGACAAAAATAAAAAAGTTATAAAAAAAGTGAAAAGTCATTTCTGGACAACAGACGTTTTTCCTTTGAACATTGTGGGGACACCAGACCCTTTATATTGACCTAACTTTGTTTCACATTGTTGTAGAACAACAGTCTTTATACCTCTGTAGATACTGAAAAAACTAAAAGGTCTCATACATAACTCATTTCTACAAAAAACTGGACAACCGACCTTTGTCTTCTGAGGTACAGATATTAAGATTTAAAGTTTTTTTAGTTTAAAGTTTTGGTTTAGTTTATAGTTAATTTTAGTTTACTTTTTGTTAGTTTTAGCTTCAGTTGTCTTTTTTCTTACTTGAGACAACTTTATGGAGGAAATGAAGGGAATAGGTAAAAATATATTATTTTATTAATTATTTTAAGGTATATTTTTTGTCTTTAGTGTCTGGTAGAAGCATAACTGGTAGGGCTGTGTTTTAAATTTTATATATTTTTTATGGAGAAATATGTGCAATAGGTGAAAGAATTATTTAATATAAATATGACATTTTTAAACTGTTTGCGTTTTACTCATATTTTTATTAAAATTAAATTTTTCACAAGTTTAACTCTTTTTAATTTACTCTCATTTTTTTTTTTTGCAAATATTTTTAATTTTTATTATATCCTTCTATTTGTAATTTTGGAGCCATTAACATTTGAGCAATATGGAAGTTATCGCTCCCAACACCCTCGGCCTCTCTCGGAGAGGTCCTTCAATAAGTAGTGTAGTAATGGCGGTATGGATGAGCCATCTTTTAAATGGAGGGCTCATCCATTAAAAATACCCAAATTCAACTGTTACAACTGCTGCAATCTGCTATGATTCTAGGGTTAACACCTGCATAACAAAACCCGCCTGAAAAAACCCAATAAAACCCAGGCAACCCAGTGTTTTTTGGAGATATTTTATAATTTTATGATTTATTATAACCAATGAAAACATAAACATATTGTAGTATAAATTAAAACACAATATTATTTTTAATAAAAAAAATTTTCACAGTGATATTTTTGGAAACCAAACAAATAAAAAGATTCATTCAATAAGCTTTTATATAATACACTTTGATAAGAATAATTACATTTTTGAGATATTTTTTATAAAAACAACTATTTTTGATACTGTCTATATATTTGTACAAGCTTTTTAGCCCTAATTTATTTCTAACTTTTGACTAGATAAAACCAAACAAGAAAAAATATTTTTTCTATTGATCCTGAGCTAGAAAGACATGTTTCAAGTTTAGAAATAAATTTGTGAAATCCTTGAGATAATTTTTTCTGAATTGGTTAATAATAGACCACCAATCCCTGCCCAATATTGTAGGAAATGCATCACAATCCTTTAATTTAAGCAAAATCAACTTAGGTACAAAATCTGGATAATGATTATAAAGCTATTTTTCGTTTCATATTTATTTTTAATAATCAAGTTTTTACCTGAGAACAAAAAAAAATTAAATTCCAATTAGCATTATCTGTGAAAATCAATTTTTTTGATTTTTTATTTAAAAACAATTTTTACCCAAAGAGCAAGGATTGGTCATGCATGTAAGATAATGAACAGGTATCATATCATCATTAAATTTCTTCCTGATGCTTTGTGGTAATGATTTAGTTTAGAATTGTTCAAAAGTGAGAGCCATAACTCAACACATTCTGATAGGTGACACCTGTCACTTTGCATCTAAAAAATATTTATTTTTTATACTTGAAGTTAACAAACCACAAATACAAAAGTTACATGCGATTGATGTGTATTGCAAAAATATTTCTGCACTTTAACCATGTATTTGTTATACATGGTTAAAGTGCAGAAATAATTTCGAAAGAATGCGTTAAATCCTTTTCTAAAAAGATTTAAACAATGCACAGAACACCCATATGTTAAAAGATTTGGATATGCTTTTCCAACCAAATCCCTTATTGTTGTCATCTTATTTTCATTAACTTTTACCACAGCAAGTACTTCTTTGTTGAATGTTTTTTAATATCTTTAATGACATTAGAAAAAAGTTTTGTACAATACTTGGCTGTTTCTTTGATTGATGCACAATCAGTTATGCATAAAAGTCCAACCTATGCAATAACCGGATCATTATTAACACTACTTTATCCATCTTGTATAATTGTTATTACAGGGTGTTAGCCAGCCTGATGGCACCGCGTATAACGCGGTTTCCCAATTGGTTTAAAATTCCCAAAGGTTTTTAAGATCATAGTAAAAAAAAAATGAAATCAGTCTCAGATTTAAATTGTTGCGCTAGACTAGTAAAAAACGCAATTAGTACGCGCGACAAGGAAATGAATTAAGTTAATCAATTTAGAATTAATATCGATTTTTTAATGTAAAAAAATCGTCATTATTAATGTGTCGTCATTAACAAGCAAGATTATTCATTCAAAAGTTGAAAAAAAATGTTTTTAATTTTTAATTGACGTCAGTTATTCTCCAGTTAAAATTGTTCAATTCGTTTAATAAATTATTTTATAAATTTATTTTTGTTATTCAAAAACTCTTTATTTACATTCTTGCTGTTTATCTTAAGTTAGGAAAGTTACAAATAAAATTTGCATATTAATAAATATTATAATATAAAATAAGTTAATAACATTTTTATAATTAAAGATTTATTAATAATTTCGGTAAAATAAATTAGCTAGTAAAGTAACAACCGAAAATAACAACAAAAAAAATCAAAAATAAAACTTGCAATGAAACGTATTGTATATGTTATATTTGCGTAAAACATAAAAGAAGATAATTAAATAATACTATTAATTATTAACCAATATTTACAATAATTACAATAATTAATTTTTTTTTTAATTACAAATTCAAAATTTACGTAGATATTTAATGTATATTTGTAAATTGAAAAAAATCGATCTGCCCCTTAAATGTCTTTGTTACTTACTCGGTGTAGTTAAGGCAATTTTAAAATACTATAGCATCTGTATGATATTTTGTTGACTACTACATATTTCCGTTAAATGATCAGGTCTGTGAATCATGAAAAGACGGAAAAAATAAAATGATAAATTTTGCAGTATCATAAAATATAAATATTTGAAGCGAAAAAACCCAGACCGTAGTTTTTTTTTTTCTAAATCTTCTTAAAATCCTAATTCGCTTGTCCAAATTCATATAAGATTTCAAATAAATACGATTATTAGGTAAAATGAACATCATAGATTAAAAACTTTTAACGTTTATTGGCGTTTTTTCTTGATTACAATTTCTTTTTTGGTCGGAATTCTTGTATTTTTTGTAAAAATTGATAGAAATATTGTATTTTGACAACTTTATAAAGCTAATAGGTCAGAAACGATTAGAACTAGGATCTATAGTAAATTAAAGCATTTTTTCAAAAGATTTTAACTAAATTCATGTTAACGCCGATGAGCGAAAGTGATCTAAAGGCTCCAAAATGGTATTATTTGTATTCACAATTAGGGGTAGTAAAAAGGATTAGAAAATTATATAAAAAAGAGAAAAATTCTTCATATATTAAAACCTGTAGCAAAAAAAAATATAACATCTAAAGCTTTTGTTTGGACATAATACGCCTATAAAATCATGCCAATTTCAAATAAATAAATTCGAATAATTTGTAAATCACCTTAACTACACCGAGTATTTAAATAAAAGTAGCATTATATTTGACGGAAATTAGCAAGCCAACCAATTTTTCAATAAAAGGTTATTAAAATTTCGGAAACTTTAATTTAACTTTTATTTAAAAGCTATAGATTTAAATAAGTTTTTTTTTACTATTTGAATTTATCTTATGGTAAAAATCGTAATATAAAATATGATGAACAATACTACGATTACCTATGTAAGAAAGTTAAAAAAAAATTTTTAACTATTTTAAAATTTTTCGTTTTAAAATACTAAATATTTTAAATCTGATATATTCGAAATCTTTCCATATAATTAGGGTTGTCAAACGTCTGGATTTTACAAAAATTACAATTTTACGGATTTTACAAACCTGTTAAATTTTTTTTTAGTGTTTTCCTTCGTAAAAGCCGTAAAATTCTGGCATTCCTAAGTATAATGTATAGTTTTTTTTATCAACTGTCGTTAAAAAGTTTTTTTAGCAAGTTAAAAAGTTACAAGAGGATCTTGGAAATCGCCAAAAATGTTTTGTTAAAAATTAAATACTATTTAGCATTTTTTTTACATTTATAATTTAAAAATGAAAATAAAAATAAAAGAAGACAATATATGTAACTAATCGTTTAAACCTTTTAAAACTGTATTTAAAAGCGATTTACGCAATTAAAATAGATCAAGTTTCAATAAATAAATTTATTAATTCATTCATTAAAACTGCAAACAATTTCCTTTTGTTCTAGTTTTCTCTCAACAATATTAAACAAAGGAGAGAAGCAATTTAAAAATGAAAACTGAAAAAAATTGCTCAAAATGAAACAAGTTGAATAATTATAATTAAACATTTATAAAATATAAAAATGTTCCTGAAAAATAAAACAGAAAAATATTCCTATGAAACTTAATTGTATCTAAAAAATTGTATCTACGTTTTTAAATGTCAAAATGTGATGGTCTTTTTTTTTTTTTTAGCCGCACCTAAATTCCCAAGTTTGCTAAAACGTTGTATGAATTTTTTTTCTGGCTAACACCCTGTATTACTGTTTATTATTGGCTATAAGTTGACCCATCATTTTGTTGTTTACTTCATAAACTTTTTCTAGGAGCTCTCTTCCAACAATTTTATGATGAGCTGAATTATATCCTGGTCTCAATGAATTGATCATGTCTATAAACTCTTGATTTTCAGAAGTTTTAAATGATACATTTGCACTGAAGAAAAATTTTGCTATTTTCATATCAATATTTTCTTTCTGAACCATATTAGCTGATATTGTGTATGACATCAACCATTGCTTCCTACATGATATTAATAAACTTATAGAACTAACAGATGCTGAAGAGCTTGTTCCAACTTGAGATAATGGTCCTGCTCTCAGAGCAGATATACTACTTTTTAAATCATTATTTGGAAACACATTATAACAATTTTTATTCAAATATTTTGATAGATTGAGTTATTACCTGTATGCTTGTGTAAAAATTGAAATTTCATTGGCAACATTTTAAATAAGGTTTTGCTTGTTCTATCTTGTTGCTAAGCAAAGCTTGACAATAGTCATAAGAAACATTTGTACTCTTTTCAACTTCAGTTACTTCTTCCCATTCTCCAGCCTTTTTTTTCCCATTGGTATTTTTTAATTATAAAAATTATTATTTTTAAATAAATCTATACATTTAGGTTTATTATACATTAAATTTTTTTTTTTCTTTACAGTTTTAAATTATTTTTAAAAATCTTTTTGAAAATAATTTTAAAAATTCTTGTTATAAATTATTAAATAACATTATAAAAAATATATTTTGAATAAAGTTAAAAAAGAAAATTATAGTAATTTTCAATATTATTAAATTAAAAAAAAAAGTTTTAACTGATATAAACTAAAAATAAAACCCAAGAAAAAACCACTGGACCAGGTATTTTTAAAAAAAACAGGTTTTTGCCAACCCTGTATGATTTTTTGTTGGATAGATCAGCATATAGACAGAAAAATTATAAAGAAAAAAAAAATCAGTTGCAGAACTTGAAAGATTGTTTTATATGATTCTTTGGGCCTAATCCTTTAGTTACTGACTTTTGGGACTCTAACCCTTTAATTACTAACTCTTGGGGTTCTAACACTTTAGTTATTGACTTTTGGAGCTCTAACCCTTTAGTTACTGACTCTTGGGGCTCTAACACTATATACTGAGCAAAAAAAACAAAAACAGAATACTTGTGGTTGGATATAGTAAAAAACATGTTTTTGAAAGTTCATGAAAATGTGATTATAAAATATCAAAAAAATCACGAATATTCCTAAATTTTTAAAATAATTTATTCTAGCTTTGAAAAATCAGTTTCTGAAAGAAATATGTTCAATCCATAAACATTAATTTTTTTATTTTGTCTACCATTTGGACAAATGCAGTGGGTCAGCATTAACTTTTACTGGACAAAACCAATAACTCATCATTTAAAAAATCTTATTTAAAGACGACTTTTGTACTGATTACTAAGTTAAGGATTGCAGTTTCAATGATAACATAAGTTTTGATTTTGGGTTGCTATGTATACCTAAACTGCAACCACATATTTTATTAAGCATAATAAATAATAATTGGACAAAAGTAATAACTTATAAAATGTTTATCTGATTACTTCCATAATTACCATGTGGTACTCAATGTGCATTGAGTATTTTTTATTTTTTAAATGTAGAAGCACTATGGACATTTTATTAGGTTGATAATGTCACTTGAAATGTCTGGCGACCTTTCATTTTGCCGAAGTTATAAACTAAGCTAATATCAATTTGGCAGTCTGATTGAAAGTTATTTTATACAATTGAAAGATTTAACACACAGCTGATTACTAATTTTAGGTGTTTTGATGGAGTTCTAGGGCTCTATTTTATATTTGTTGAAACTACTTTATAATTTAAAATTTTTTTTTTTTTTAATCAAAACTCATTATATTTAGATAATTGTAAAACAGGTTTAGCTTCTTTTTCTTTACCATTTTAGTGCTTACTAAAACCTGATACAAGCAATAGTTCTGAAGATGAAAAAAAACCCAACTAATGACGCCTATCTTCTTTTTTTTTGTTTTACTACTTGAAGTACCAAGATTCATCTGCTAGATACTACAGTTGGGAAAAGAGCTGAGATATCTTCATCAATAGAAGCAGTTGGGAGAACCAGTTTATTTTGTAGCCATTGTTTGTTATGCTCTTCAAAACAAATTTTATAGCTTTTGCATATATGCCAGCTTTGTCGAAAATGCTTCATGAAAGTAGACAAGTAATTATTTGCAGTTAAGCTCATGCATTTTAAAACTGCATCCAAAATATTAGGATTAGCTAACTTCAAGTTTTCTTGTATTATATACAAATATTTCATGTTTTAACTACACTATATAAAAGTGTAAATTACATGTACACATTTACAAAATATTATAAATAGGTATTAGAAGATGTATCAATGCTAAAATAAATTTGTTAACATACGTTAACAAGTTTGTTAAACTTACATATATGTAAATTTGGTTATTATCTGCGGATAATAAACCAAATTTACATATATATATTGATCAACATATTTTAAATCAAATTACTAGACCACCTTAGACCACACATGTATTCGATTATATAAGTGAACTTTTAACTAAAAAAAGTATTTTAAATATGCTGTCATTTGAAATCAATTTTATTAACATAACTAACATGCAAAATAGTATTGCAATAGCTTATTTCAAAGATTTTATTTAAATATGACATAAAAAGAGACATTTTAAAATTACCAACTATTTTACACTTGTTACTAACACCCAAAAAATTATCAAATGAAAAAAAAACAACTGAAAAAAACAATTAATAGAAAAAAAACCTTTCTTAAAACAGCTTAGAAGTATACAACATAATTATGCAAAAATATATACATTTTATAAAAGCTGAATGTTTAAGCTATAAAATGGTATAAAACAATTGAATTTTTTAAAATTTTGTTTATTTACTTTTTCTTTTTTTTTTTAGTTTTTTTCACCACTCTGGCCAACTGTGCACTGTGTAACATTTTGATTTCTCCAATAATAACTCTATATAATAGCTTTTTGAAGTTCATTAATATACAATTATATAAGATCCTAAAAACTTATTTAAATATTTAAATTCCAAATCTAAACAATACTATCCTTTTTGTTATAGCATAAACATTATGTTCTAAGAAAAATGATTAAATTAATTAAAAATTACCATTAGAGCAAACAAGTACAAGTAAAAATCCCCCATTCATTTCTTGAAAGCAGCATTTTATAACTTCAACACCACCTACAAAAATGAGTAGGATAGTATAAAGATATATATAGTAAGATAGTATGTCAGGATAAAATAAAACAACATATATATATATATATATATATATATATATATATATATATATATATATATATATATTGTTATTTTGATTATGTGATAATAATCAACCCTTTTTCCATTTGAGAGTGATCAATATAAAGTGAAATAATCACAAAATAGATCAATAAATAAATAAAAGATTAAATGAAAAAAACAACTTTTTTACGGTACTTAAAGTTTCATGCCATTTTCGGCACTCATCAGCCATATATTTATGTTAAGAAAAAACCGTTTAAAAATACAATTAAAAAACCGTTATAAAATTAAAAAAAAACAAAGGAATGAGTTTTGACGTCAAATAATAATAATAGTAATATAACAATAAAAATAATAACAATAATAATATATTAATAATAATATGGAAAAACATCTTTTCTAATCGCCAGTGTCAAATTGGGAAAGAAGGAATCTGTTTCTATGTCTGCACTTAGAAACAATCTCACTCCTTTCATTCAATAGTATTTTTTATAATTTAGGATTTCATATTTTTCGGTGAGACTTAATTTACAAGATTTGGATGTTGGATTATATGCTTTACAACGCTTGAGAATTTTCCATTGAACAATAGGAACTAAATTAGCTTCTTTTAGCTTCCATGCTTTGAGAGCTAACAAGTAATAATGATAATTATAATGATAAATTAACAATTATAAGATTAACAGTCATAAGAATAATAAAAAAATTATATAATAATAAACCAATATCAATTTTAAAACAACAATTAAATATTATGTACAGATAGGAAAGTTACAAACAGTTATGTACTGACAAAAACCTAGCAACCTACCATGTAACTAAAACAATAATGGCAAAAAAAGTAACAATGATTTAATAAATATAATAGTCTTAATTTCAACAATCATAATAAAACAATAAAAATAATATAAATTTTCTATTAAAAAATAATAAATAAACAAACAAAAAAATTTTTTGACAACACTCACAAATAAAAACATGTGACACACACACACACAAACATTTAGGCACAAAAAGTATAGTTTTAATAATAAATAAAAATATTCAAATAAAAAAGGAAATCATATCATAGTACCCAACAAATACATATCGTCCTCAAAATTTATATATTTTATTTTAACTCTTTTTAATTACTTTTCATTCTCTAATGTTTTTTTCTTTTAACTTTGGTTTTTGTTCTTTTTTCTTTTGTCGTTTTTTTTTTCTTTTGTTAATTTGTTTGACTTGGTTTTTAATTTTTTGTTTATCTTTTTCTTTTCTACACTCTCTTTATTTTTATTTATTTTTCTTGTTTTTTTTCTTCATCTTTCTGTTTTTTTTCTTTTCTTTAATTTATTTATAAAATTTGTTATAAAAAAATGTCCGCCATTCCGGAAGTCTCTGCACTGTGTGAATATATATATATATATATATATATATATATATATATATATATATATATATATATATATATATATATATATATATATATATATATTAGGGGGAAAGGTAGAGCATTCAAAAAGTATAAAATTGTCGTTGCACAAATCAAGCATAGTAAAATAGGTGCTCCTTTCAGTCCCGAATAAGAAATATGAAAACTTTTAAATATAAAATATTTTGTAGGGGTTCCAACTGACTTATGAATATTTAACAGTTCCTTAATATCATTTTTAAAAAAATTCTTCAAATTTATGTCAACCTGGTGCTCAAAATCAGCAAAACTTAATAAAAGTATCAAAAATAGTAATACTAATTTATAAAAATGATTAGAAAATATATTTTTATTTCTAGTTTTTTTTTATTAATTTAAATTTTTATTTAAAAAAACTTTAAAACTTATTTATTTTTTTTGAATGTTAAAAAATGATGTAATTAAAATTATCTACCTAACATTTATATAAACTTTATATATATTTTACAAATTATAGACTGACTTCTATAACAAACCCTAGAGTTTTTTCCACCTTTTTTTGTTATCAGTGTCTACATCTGAATACTTTCTCCAAAGTAACCACATATCAACATATTTTGAAGTATGTTGATTTGTGGTTAAAAAGTTTTTAACCACAAACCAATTTTTTTTTTTTTTTTTAACATCTTCACTTCCAACAAGGCTGCAAGCAACCACTATTAGAGTTGGAAGTTACTGGAAGAGAAATGATGAAGTTTATAGAGCAAGATAACAATTGTCAGACAACTTAAAAGGTTGCAAATTATAAGAATCAGGAAAGCAAGATGAAGGAAGCAAACTCCAAAGAACTGATGTTTGAGGAAAAAAACTAGACGAATAGGAGTTTTTAGAGCACTTAGGAACAGTCACAGTAAAAGGATGGACTTTATTGAATGATGAGTAATACAAGAATAAATCTTAGTAAATAGCACAAGAGATGCTAGCTCTTTAGAGCAGTGCCCATTATAGCATTTGTAGAAAAGAAAAAGAAAAGCAACATTACCACAATGTGATAATGGTTGGAAATTGGCTGCAGGAGCAGGTTCGATTCCCACCACGTCCCTGGTAATACCGCGTTTAAGTCTTGTACGTTCAGGTTCGTGTTTCGGAGTTATAGAGCTGAGAGAGGGTTATAACCACAAGTAACCTCCTCATCTGTTGTGACCTTCTCGGCCTTAAGGAGGTGAATTACGAAATTAAAAAAAATTAAAAAAAAAGAAACAACTATGTTTACAATTCATTTTTGTACCTTGTCTAAAAGAGAAAGGGGTTTATTCAAAGACTCACCCCAGATATGGCAACAGTATTCCATACAAGGACAGATTTGAGATTTATAGAGTAAAATAATAGAATCTGGAGTAAGAAATCGTCAAGCACAATAAAGAGATACAACCTTAGCAGATGCTAATTTTGCAATAGATTTGATATATGATTTCCAAGAAAGATCACAAGTAAGAGTTAATCCCAGAAGATGAAGGGTAGATGACTTATCGAGTACATTACCATTCATAAATATAAGAAGATCTAAATTATTGCAATAACGATTGGCTGAAAAAATTGGGTTTTATCTGAACTGAAGTTCACCAGCCACAGTGAGCCTGATGCTGCAGCAGAAGTGAGGTCCTTTTCAAGCTCAAATGCCCCCTCTATGCAATCAGAGAGTGATGGCTTCTTATCAAGACAAAAATAAATATTAGAATCATCAGCGAACAATGCCACCTTAGGTGTGAGAATATCTGGAAGATTGTTAACGCAAATTCCAAAGAGTATAGGGCAAAGGATAAAACCTTGAGGAATCCTTGAAGTGACAGGGTATAAAGATAAGTGCTGTCCATCAAGGACGACTTTTAACATCTTAAATATTTTATGCTACGGTGTATCAGGTAACATCTTAAAGATATTGCCTGATACACCGCAAGAAGAAAGCTTATGGAGAAGACTAGCATACCAAACTTTATCTAAAGCTTTAGAAATGTCTAGAGCTATAGCCTTAGCCTCTTCACCTCTATCTAATGTACAATAAAACCTATTGTTGTTTAAAGTTAATATTTTCTGACCAATGATTTTAGTCTAAAATACTAAGCCCACTGAGTTAGTTTAATGTCTTCATCATTCATTTTTGAATAATTGTACAAGTGCTTTTCAATTTGTCTTGTATAGTTCCATGTTGCACTCTTGAAGATCCAAACTTAACATTAGTAATTTTTGGAAAGCATCACAAATCAATTCTAGATCTATTAAAAACTTAGATCATTTTTAACGGATCTAAATTTTCTTTTTTCAACCTTCATACATCCTTTTTTTTTTTTTTTTTGTAGAATCAACTAATGCTTAATTTTAATTTTTCAAATTTGCAAAATGATTCAAAATCAACCAATTTTCAGTAGTTTTACATCAAGTAATATTGCACATGAATGTAATTCTCTGCTATTTTGAGGCAAAGCTTGATAGGTGAAATAAAGTTTATTCAGAAATGATCTCTCCACAATAATAATAATATTATTAATAAATGACTTCTCCATAATAGTAATGTCTAATGATATTCCTGTTTATGATTAGCACAATGCCTAACTATAACATAAAGATATTTTATCAGTGAGAAATTTCTTAAAGCCACTTTGAGTTCTAATATTACTGTCGCGTTATTGCATGCTACAGAAACTAAATAACTCTGAAATTATTCCTCTACCATCCTATAAGAATAAAGATATTATTCATTTAAACACAATAATGAAGATATTAGAGTCAAGCATTACATGCTACAGAAATTAAACAATTCTTCAAGTATTCTTATACAGTAAAAGTCAGGAAAATCAGTAAAAATAATCATTTCATAGCCAAAGCAATCATTCCATAATCAAAATGTAATCATTTCATAATCCCTAAGTTAGTAAAAGTAATCATTTTGTAAGACTGAAGACATTAGAGTAAAGCATCAAATAATCCTTCAGCTGTAACACTTTTAAGTTCCTCAGAATCAAAAATATACTGAATAATGAATTGTCTACTGCACATCTTTGAGTGTATACTATCAGTGACAATTTTTGATTCATCAAAAATTAGTTTTCAAATCAGCAAATAATGTTATACTTAATAACTTATACTACCTAGATTTGTATTTTATTTAAAAAAACAATTTTAAATAACAATTTTTGAATTTAGAAAATTCCAAAATGTACCAGCCCTCTGTATTAGGGTCGGCATTTGGCAATGCCAACCTAACAAAGTTGATGATTTTTTGCCGACCTCAAAGTGTTTGAAGTTGGCAAAAAATCACCAACTTCATATTTATCTTTTATGGTAACCGCTTTGTGTCAATGTCTGTTGCTAATGTCTAACAGCTTGAGGTCGGCAATTTATTACCGATTGATTTTTTATAATTCTGAGGGTTGATGTACTCAGTTCATTAAATTGACTAAGACCATAATACAACAACAAAAAGAATCAGCACTACATGAGAATATATATATATATATATATATATATATATATATATATATATATATATATATATATATATATATATATATATATATATATATATATATATATATATATATATATATATATATATATGTATATGTATATATCATATCATATCAACAGTCTGAAATTATACTGAAACAGGGTCCCTGTCATGGAGTTATGGGGGCTTCAGCACATGCATGGACTGGTATAGAAAGAATATGCAAAAGAGTTGCTGCTACACTGACTGAGATATCTTTATAGTTAAAGTGTCTTTGCCTTAGAACTTTGAGCCATTTCATGACTGATGTGTAAGAGATTTTTTGATATACTTAGAATGATGAATTAGGAAAAAAGTATTTTATACTCATTCTTTTTGTAATTTTTTTAAAATTTAGGTCTGCAATCAAAAATACAAAACTATGTACAAATGCAAGCCAATAACTATGGTAGTTTATACAGATATACTATCTTTTTCAATTACTAAATTTTTTGTGATGTCGCTGCTTCTAATTTGTTTTACACTATTTTTATTATCTCTTCAAAAAAAAAATGTAAATATACAAAAAAATATATTGTAAACTTATTCCGGTATGAAATATTTGACTAATTAATAATGAAAAATAAGAAGTAAGTTTTTAGTTATTCTAGCACTTACTTTGGTTAGGTGGCTTAACTCTAAGAACGTATTGGCATTTATAGATATCATAAGTATAATTTTGTGCGGAGTTCTGTTGTTTTTTCTTCAAACTTGATGCAGGTACAATTGAAAGAGACATAGTAACTTTGGAATTAAATAAATAGAACTTTAATGAATTTAAATAATAGATAAAAAAAATTGATAACTTTAATTACTAATTGCTAATAAACTGTTATAAACACAAGGCCTAGCAACTTTTTAAATTGAATTTCGTTCGCAATTTTGGTGAGAAAGTTTATCTCTTTGGGTAATAGTGTAATCTAAAGTAATAATTGCAAACTAATTAGACGTAAATAAAGTAATTGTGATGATTACTTAGAACAACAGCACGGAAGTAGCGTATTTAAAAGTAATAGTCGTGAACTACCGAGTTGTGAACCTTAAAGTAAGTAAAGTAATATAAACTAGTAGGGTTAGGACTACTGTAATTGTAATGAAAACAATAACAGTAACAATAATTATTGTTATTGTATTAACTTAATTTAGAAACAATAACAATACTTGCGATTTACAACTATTGTAATTCTGTAATACAATAAATATTGTATTGTAATTCATCTTTATAAAACAATAACAATATCTGAAAGAAAAATGTATTGTAATGACCCACTCAGGGCCGGCTCAAGGGTATATGGCGCCTGTGGCCATTTTTCAATTGGCGCCGCCCTTAGCCCCTCCCCCTCCGGCCCTCTTCCTCCCCCTGTATCAAAAAAATAAATCGTATTATGGGCATTCGTGGTGAACTTTCAATATTTAGTTACAATTTAACCTTTTTGCTTTTACAATAGCAACTGATTTAGTCATATCTTCTAAGTCCAGTTCTTTTGCAAATAAGTTTCCCAAAGCTCCGTTCAAATTGTTTGAACAAATAAAGTCTAAAATATTTCTTGGAGAGTAGTTTCCCTTATAATGATTTCACAAATATTTCATCTCTTCAAACAAGTCAGTTCCAGAAACATCTTTCAACTCATTGCAAGATAATAATTTTTCTAAATCCATGCATCTTTTTAGTAATTTATCTTCAGTAATTTCCTCGGCATTTAAACTGTAAAGAAAGTTGAATTGATTATTATGCTGCATAAGCATTTCAAACCGATCCTGTCTCGTGAGCATTCAATCTGTTATTTAAGTTTTTCCATTTTGATACGCCTTCACCAGAAACCTCAGTAATCTTTTTAGAAAAGAGCTTGCAACAGAAGCAAAAGGTAGCGTCTTTTGTTTTAGAATAAACTAGCCACTCATGTTTAAACTTTTCCCCATTTGGTAGCTTCCGAAAATAATGACTTATATTAAATCTTAGTTTTTTTCCTTCTTGACTAGTAAAAGGAAAGTCAAAACCCATTATTTGAATTGGACCAATTTTGACCAGTAGATCTGTCAATGACACAGTTAACTTCATAAGCAAATACTTGTTCAATGTGGATTATACCAGTAGTAATATATAAACTGGTTTTTCAGAGTTCCCACAATTATGGAAAATTTTCCTTAAAAAAATTTTTTATAAAATTGAAATTTAATCTAAAATCTATTTTATTTTTAATTTATATTTATTTTGAATTTTTTTTGTTTTTAAATTTTGAAGTTTTTATTTTTTTTGGCGCCCCCTTTGAAGCGGCGCCTGTGGCCAAGTGGTGCTTGGCCACACTGTTGAGCCGGCCCTGGACCCACTACAATAACAATAAATATTGTATTGTAATTCGTCTTTGTAATACAATAACAATATGATGTTATTGTAATAAAGAAAAATATTTTAGTGTCAAAATTTAATAAATGTTTTAGTGTCCTAACCCTAATTATGTTTAACTGTTTGTGTTACTAAAGTTGATTTTCATATATATTTTAAGTTCCTTTTCAGCATTAAAATCAAGAGGAAAAAATAAAAGGGCTGAATAAAATAATTTATGAATGTTATTTTTCATAATAGTAAGGCTATCATCAGACAGGCAATATTTTGCGGCCATTAAGAGCTTAGAAATATATAACAAGATAGGTGATGCGAAATCTAAATATGTAAAAAATAAAATTTGTATTATATCGCAAATCCGTATATAAAAAATGGCAAAAATAATAGTAAGTTCGTCAGAGATGAATATAAATACGTTAAAATACGTTAGCTTTTCTACTTTAATGTAAAGTAATACACTACAATGGTTATTGTAATTGTTTTCATCAAAACAATACAATAGTTATTGTAATTTTATTTCATTAAAACAATACAATACAATAGTTCTCGAATTTTATTGTATTGTTAGAAAAAAAACAATACAATAGCTATTGTAATCGTTTTTCATCACAGCAATACAATACCAAAATAAAATAAAAAATTTCTGTAATATAACAATACAATATTATTGTATTGTAATGTGTAATTGTATTTAATTTTTACAATTACAATTATAATAGTCCCTAACCCTATAAACTACATCGCTTCGTATGTTAATAAGCTGTGTAAACGCAATTGAGCAATAAATAGAAGCTAGTTTAAAGCAATGTATAAAAACTATAAGGTTGTTAACTTGAAGAGTTAAATGACGAAAATTTATGGGTGTAAAGCAATCTTAATGCTAACTAAATTGTTTTGTTTTTTTTAAGTTAAGACTACTTTTTAGTTAAAACTACTTTTTATTGAGAGCTTTGTATGGGTGGCATTTTTAAAATTTTTAAAATTGGAAGCAGTAGAGTTGCTACCCAGTAAACACACAAACGTCTATTAAACGTCAAAACAATGTTTTGACAAAACGTTCAAATTTGGTCGATTATCCGTTTGGAATGAAATCCAGGTTGACGTTTAAAACATTTATTTATCAGTCGTTTTGCTTTCAGTTGCTGTAAGAAAGTAAATCTTGAAAATACATTTAAGTCTAATTTAATTATTTATTCAATAAAAAAATAAGTTTTTAATAAGTTTTTTATTTCGTTTTAATTATGCCTATTTAAACCGCATGACTAAAGCTGTTATGTTATGTCTTCCTGACCAATGGCTGTATTACAATGTTATAATATAACAAACGTTTATTAAACGTCGATCAAACGTTTAGAATAACGACTTATATTAGTCAATATTGTAAACGTTTGATCGACGTTTAATAAACATATATATTAAAAATTTAAAACGTAGGTTTTAAATCTATAGATGTTTACGTTTAATTAAGGTTGATTAAAGGTTTACAATATTGACTAATGTAGGTCGATATTCTAAACGTTAGATCGACGTTTAGTAAACGTATATATAAAAAAGGTTGAAATATGCATTTCAAATCAAGCGTCGATTTTCAGTCAATAATAGGTCGCAAAACGTTTTATCCATTTTTCGACCGATTTTGACTAAATATTGACCTATTCTGAACCAATCTGTGTTTACTGGGTACGTAATTAGTGATTGGAGCAAGTAAAATTGGTGCACCCCCTCTTTTCTCGAATTTTTATTGAGAAAAGTTAATTAAAAAAAGAGTTGTGTTTATATTACAGAGGTCAGGCCCACGCAGAGACTTCGTGGTACCTAGGGTCAATTTTTGTTTGGTACCCCAATCTTAGGATTCTTGGGTATATTATATTAAGCATGAACTTCACTGTTTATCGTCCGTATGTCTACTATCACATTACAATTTAATGAAAACAATAATTATTTTTGTATTAACTACCGCTGTACATAAACAAACGAAAAAAAAATACAATTTAAAATCAATTGAACTATATATTTCATCAGTAAAATGTTAATTATAAAGATCAGTCAGATCACACTAATTTCACTTTGCGGGCTTTCTTCTTTTCAAAACTAGAGATTACATTTTCGTACGCAAGTCTTGGCAAAGTCGTTTTCAATTGAAATTACCATAAAGTTAGTAAGGCGTTCTTCAAGATTTGACAAGAGCAAGCTTACTAAAAGAGTGCTCTTCTTCAGCCACTGAAACCGGGATTGTATTGAAAATGCAAACAAAATGCAGATCGAAGGAAATATTGACTGAAGACTTTTCTGGTAGATTCTGTTGAGCAACTTTATAGAAAGATATTCTACTTGTCCAAAAGTGTTTGATTGCTTCAGAATACCTAGATGACGGATTTCTTCAATCAACTTCTCCTCTTTTACATCATTTACGTAGAAATTTGCAAGGATTATGTATTTTTCTTTCTGGCTAAGTTTTTCTTTATCACTAGAAGGAGATGGAGAACACCATATGAACGAAAATATATCCGTCGTCTTTTGAGCTCTATCGATTCTACTGGAGCAGCGTGTCAAGAGTAACATTAAACACGTTCACCTCAAAACCCTTTGATTCGTCTTCGTGGAAGTGGGGAGTGTTCATCGACTCGCAGTGAAGAGTTTTCCTTTTCCTTGTCCTCTTCTTAACATAATCATTTTGAAACCCAAACGAAACTAACCCAGATGCAACCAGTTTTGCTTCTTGGAGGATTTGGGGCTAAGATGAACGTAGTTGGTCAATCATCAATTAGAGTCTTTAAAAGCTTTGTTTTTTTATTTAAAAAAATGCTTTCTGATTGAATAAGGAACCAGGCATCGTTGACATATAGGAGAGCCTTGAAACCAGAAAGTAGTCAAGACAATGAATTCAAATGATTGAATCCACTTTTTGAGTGCCTTAAATGAAGCCAGTTGATGATCTTCTAAATCAAGTTCTTCAAGAAGTTTCAAAAACTTTAGTATTTCTTTTGATCTTTTCGACAATGGCCGGACAGCCTCGCGCATCTTGTTTGAAACGTTTAGTAAAGGGACTGCCCCGCTGCCTTAGTCAAAATTTTCCAGTGCCTGGGGCTATTACTAAAAAGGTTATACAACGATTAGATGTAGCCAAAATAGTTCTTGACTACAGTAGAGGATTCTGCAAAATGAATGCCAGCTAAATTGAGACTATGCGTACTGAAAGGTATGAACAAAGTTTGACGATTTTTCTCGAGAATGATGGCCTGCACTCCTTTGTATACACCTGACATATTATCTCCGTTATCCTAGCCCCTACAGTTTTTGGTTTTGATCCACAACGTGGATCAAAACCGAAAACTGTAGGGGCCAGTTAGTTATTCTAAGTTATACCAAAGAGGTATTTCCAAGTTATACCAAAGAGGTATTCCACAAAAAGTTATACCAAGAGGTATTCCATGAGAAAGTGGGACAAATTTTTAAGGTTTGTAACCCACCATCTCAGATTTTCTTCATACTTTGTAAAAATGGTCATCTATATAACATAGAATGCCTTGCAAAATCTTAGCACTGATATCAAATTGGTTATGGAGATATTGTTACTTTAAAATAAGCTATTTTTAGCAGTTTTTTTTTGTTCGGCGGCCATTTTGATTTTACTATAGTTTTTGTTTTACAAGTTACTGTTCAACTAAACATGTGATTAAGCTGAAAATTAGCACCAGTATAGTTTTTAAGACAAGAAATCAGAATATGATATTTGTTTTTAATGAAAATATTTAGAACTATATCAATATGGGGACTGTACTTCACCAATAGCTATTTTTAAAATTTTAACAAAGGCGGAAAGGAGGCCTGGTATCCATGGTAGCATTAATTCTTTTTGAATTTTTTTTCATCCTTATTTATGAATTTAAAATTCATGCATCCTTATTTACCTAACATTTCAGTGTAATGAATTTTACAAGGGCGACTTCATTTCTTTTATCAATTTCAAATACCAAACCAACTCAGTTAAATATATCATATTTGCAGATATAATATTTTCCTGCAATGATTTCTTGAAGACATTGTATTGAGCCAGTAAGGTTGAATGTTAGATTAAATTCCTCCTTCTCGGAGACTCTTCTGACATTTATGCTTGTTGCATCCTGTGGAATAAATTGGTGGAAATTTCTTGTACCAGGTTAAGTCTTTGCATTATTCAATCGGAGAGTCAAAGATTTACGGAGTAATAAAATATCTTCGCCTTTTTAAAAAAAAAGAAGTGGATGCCAAATATATTATCTTTTGAAAAATTGAACATTTCTTCAGCGTTCTGAGTTTGTAAGTCAATTGGACGTTTAAGACTAGCACTCAAAACAAGTCTTTTAACTGTTTCACCAATGCCATCACATGGTGACTTTCCATGTGACATTGCAAAGAAATTCCATTCACATTGCATCCCAAAATCTTCAACATGATGGCATAAATTAAAAAAAAGTTTGCAATTTTTGCACTGGCGAGCACAACCATCAGAGAAATAATGGATTTTTGTGGTATTTGGAAACATTTCTTGTACAAATTGGACAGTTCTTTTTACTATACAATAAATAAATCCAACATCATGTGTTAAGTCATTAAATATAAAACATAAAGACGTTGGTTGACTTTTAGTAGCACTCTTATCATTTTTGTTATAAATAACTACAGGATATAGTGGTAACTCTGGATTTCATCTTGTATGACAAATTTAATGTTTTCTGCAAAATCAACCAAAACAATAATTTCATTTATGGGTATAGATGACTTTAATGTATTTAATTATTTATCTTGTGCTTTAGCAATATAAGAGTGAGATGTTATGCTATTCAGTTTTTCACTATGACTTTCAATGAATTCGCCTATTGTAGAAGTATAACTTAGAAGCTCTGCTCTATGTGTTGTGCTCCACTGTTTGTATTCAATTACTTCATCTTCATCAACTTTGTCATTCTCTTTAAATGATCCTTCATTTTGTAATAGATTTACAGTTATATAACTGATAATATTTTGAATTCCAGGGCAACGATTACATCTATAGACCATGCATTACCTTGACTCTCTGCTAGAAACAATTTTCTCAGTAAGTTCATGGTAACTCTTTTCCAGTTTAACAGGGCTAAGCATAAGCTTTAGGTTTTGGTGTGTTTTACATATATTCCTTTTTGACCAGCGTAAATACACCATTTTGCCTTTAACTAGGCAAATCTAGAAAATCCTATTTTGGATTGAGTTAAACATTTCTTGTTTTTCTCTAGTTTGAATAAATAAATAATTCCTTTAAATTGCAAAGAAGTAATCGCTTTGATACATGTTTATTTTTTGAAACACTTACAAAATCTTTTATACCTGGCAACTACCAACTGAACTGATCATTACAATAGAAGCTTTCCGCCTTATCAATGATATATGATTCAATTATAACAGTGTTAGTTTTTTACTGCTGATATATCTAATTTATCAAAATTGGTATTTAAAACTTCTTTTTCTTGTGTGATTTCTATACCTTCATCAAAAAATAATTGTACCAGGAAATCATTAACCATTGTGGTCCTGTAAGGTGACCAAACATCTTTTTTTTTTACCACTGCTCTTCGACATGAAGGACACATCTTAAAACCAGGTGTTGTTTCAATACCAATTGAACACATATCTTTTGCCAGTTGAATATCAATTTCTCGCAAACCACCTACAAATATATTATAAATGAAAAAAAATTTGCCAAAATCAAGAAATAATAATTTTAGGTAGAAAAAAGTTTATTTGTTTAAAAGAATTGGTAATAGGTAATTTAATAATTTTAGAAATAAGACAAAAAATATTTTCAAACTAGTTGAAAGTGTACTAGATGTTTTTTTTGTAAATAGACAGCACAATAAGTTAAGAACATATAAACTTACCTTTTATATTAGTTTTATGCTTTATATAATATTTTTTGGGAGGTTGCAAACCGGTGAAGTAAAAGTTGCTCATGATGTAAACAGATTTTAACATTAACGTTTAATATTAATAACCCAGATCTCCATATTAATAAATTTCTATCTTTCTCTGAATACCTTGATAGATCTTTCAATCTTATTGATTTAGTGTACACCATTTTATAAAAACATCAATCATTTGATAAAATATCTACTTTCACAAAAAACGCTCATTTAATTTTTTTAATTTTTTATTTAACTATAAATAAACACAAAATACACAGACTTTTATCCTTAGTATTTTTAAAAATTTATTAAATATTAATTATTTTTTAAATTTTGATTATAACTAGTTTTTTTATTTTAATGATTAACTACAGAGAAAGAACAACAGCTGGTAATATTTCAGGCTAATACCAAGTCTTAGCGTTTTAATATCGAGTGGTTCTTTTGTTTTAGTAAAAGATAACATAATATGTCATTTATTACAAAGCATGAGATTATTTAAAAAAAAAAAATTTATTTGAATTAAAGCTCCTTTAAATAATAGGTTAATTGAGTTTTCTATTGTATAATTTTTGATGACTAATGAAAATTGTCAATATCAATTATATTAAAAAGAAATTATGAACACAGACCTATAATACTTATTTTATCACATAGTACTCCTATATTTTTACCAAAAATTTCAAAAAATCCACCTCTAAATTTTGCTTCAAAACACTCGTTAATATATCTACTTTAATAAAAACGAAAAAAAATTCAAAAAGAGTTAATGCTACCATGGATACCAGGCCTCCTTTCCGCCTTTGTTAAAATTTTAAAAATAGGTATAGGTGAAGTACAATCCCCATATTAATATAGTTCTAAATATTTTTATTGATAGCAAATATCATATTCTGATTTCTCGTCCTAAAAACTATACTGGTGCTAATTTTCAGCTTAATTATTTGTTTAGTTGAACAGTTGTAAAACAAAAACTATAGTAAAATAAAAATGGCCACTGAACAAAAAGAACTGCTAAAAATAGCTGATTTAAAAGTAGCAACATCTCCAAAACCTATTTGATATCAGTGCTAAAATTTTGCAAGGCATTCTATGTTATATAGGTGACCATTTTTACAATGTATAAAGAAAATCTGAGACGGTGGGTTACAAACCTTAAAAATTTGTCCCACTTCCTCATGGAATACCTCTTGGTATAACTTTTTTCAAATTAAGTTCCCATTAATTCTATTATTTAGCAGGAAAAGTATTTTGAAAAATTACCCAATATCTTTTCAGAACTTTGCACTTATTACTCCCATATATAAATTATATGCATCTCTAAAACATTTAAGTTGTTATAACTCGTCCAGATAATTTGCAACACTCGCAAATTAAAAGCAATTGTAAGCAAGAGTTTACAATTGCTTTGATTAATTTAGATTGCCTTTGGTAATGTATAGTAATAAATGATTACAAAGCATTGTAAAAAATATGCTATAAGAAAAAATCTATAACCTGATGTCCACAAGTGTGTTTTGATATAGTAAACTGATTATCAAAAGGAATAACTCTCAACTTACTACACCTTTATAAAAAACTAAGTGTTAAAAGGTAGAACCAAGAAAAATCGCAAACATACAAGTTCATATTGTTGTTTATTCCAATTTCAAAAGTCAATACATGTAAAGCACATGTTTGTTAATATATAGCTTTTAACCTAAACAAAATATTGGTTATTGTATTCTATAATTGGTATAAAATGTTTACCTTTTGATAGCAACTGATGGTAAATAATGTTAAATAAAGCAACAAACTTTGATAAATTTTATACTTATTATGCCAATAATTTATTTTACATTATATACTTCTGAAGAAGAAAAAAAAATTCTGCTCTAGAAAATGAAAAAATAAAAACTTAAATAAAATGTATTCCGTATTTTCAAATTTTTATGAATAGTTTTATTATGTAATTTTTGGTATAACCATTAAAATCAAGTGCGCTTTTTTTGAATTTCTGTGAGTATTTCTTGTATAATGGTATAAAAATAGTAACATGTCAAGTTTTATTTTGAAGTAATATTGATAGCTTTTAATATCAATGTTTATATGTAACTGTACAAAAGAACTGTTCAGTAGAAAAACAAATATAACTTTTTTTGTTAAAACTTTAAATAGATTATTAATATCCAATTTTCATCCTATTTATATATACGTTAAAATAACCTGACTAACTTTTTTGAATTTTTCACTACGTGTTTGAAGGTGTAAGGATTATGTTTTATTAAAGTTAAATAAAGAAAAATATTGATGTACAAGGAGTACATCAGTCTTCTCAAAATTTAGGTTAAACAGTAACTTCTTCAGAGCTTGTAGATTTGCATGGAACATGTAAGCTAGTTTAGTAAAACATCTGTAAAAATTTTCTTATTCCAAAAACTTAAATGTTTAACTCTTTATAATTAACAAGTTGGTATAAAGATGTAGTAACGAGATAAGAATAACCTCTGCCTCAGTTTAAGATCTACAATTTGCATACTTTAAGTGCTTTACCAGTAGTCTGGTGCAACTGCCTATAAACTTTGTATCGAGCATGCTTTATAGAACATCAGGCCTTGTTACGAGATTTCGCTGCGTAACGAAAACGCGTAAGGCTTTTCTAATTAACTCAACTCAGCAAATATATTTTGTATTGTTTAGTGATCGACCGAAATTGGAACTTGGCCGAAATTTCGGTTTCGGTTCATTTCGGTTGCGGCATTTCTCACCCGAAACCGAAACCGAAATTTCGGCACAACCGAAATTTTTTAAAAGTAAGAAATAACGTGTTTAAACAATGCTCTTTTGATATTTGTTTTATTAAGAGTTGATTTGTTGTTATAAATGAAATGATGTAAATTAATAATTAAGAATATAATGTAAAATGTTGACTTGTAATTAATGAAAAAAAACGTTTTTTAAATGTCAACAAAATTTTATTTAAAACAAATTAAATTTTTTATAAAAACGCTACAATGTTTCCAACAAAATTTGTTACAGAAAAAAAAACGTTTACATTTTATTTGAACGACGTTTATAGAATAAATTATAGAATTAGATTATAAGCGTTTATAATCATAAAATATGCATAACTTTATAAATTAAAAAAATAAATATATTAGATATGTATATTAATATATTTAATAGTTATATTAATATATAATATTTATATAAAAAAAATTAATTAAAAAACTGTCAACAAAGTTAAATTTGAAAAAAATTAATTATTATTTTAATAATGCTTTTTGAATTACGGTTTTTGGTTTGAAGTTGAACCGAAATTTCGGTTCAACTTCAAACCGAAATTTCGGTTTGAACCGAAACTTAAAAAACTACCGAAACCGAAAGTTCGGTTTCGGTTAAAAGCAAAATTTCGGCCGAAACCGAAACCGAAATTTTCTGATCACTAGTATTGATAGAAGTTATATTGCGTCACTAGCGTCTTTTCAAGTACCGCATTGTAATTAAAGTTATTTTATTAAAGCGCTAAAAATCATACAGTTTTTTTTTTCTCACTATAACAAAAATTACAAATAAAATTTAAGATCCTATTTGAAAAATCATTTTTATTATTTTTTTCAAATATGAACTAAATTTTATTTAAAAAAAAATATTTTTTTCATAAAACGTAAAATAATATTTGTTTATTTTCTTATAATTTTACAGTTGGTTTTTGGTTATTTTATGAACTGTTAATAAATTTTTTCTTATTTATTTTGTGAACTCTTTTTAATAATCTTTTTAAACAAAGTGTTTTTTGTTATCATTTATCAGTTACCGATAACATTCGTGATCTTAATTTGTTTTTATAAATTAAACGAACGTCATTAAAACTTTACGTTATTGAATTAACAATAAACAAAATATCTTATTAATTTATTTATTTAAAATAATCTTATTAATTTATTATTTTATTAATTTATTAATTTTAATATCTTATTAATTTATTATTTACATCGAAATAAATCGTGCATTTTTCTAAACTATTATTACAAAAATAATTTATATATTTAATTCATTAATATAAAAGTAATTTATATATTTAATTCATTAATACAAAACTTAAAACACTTTATTTTTTTAACTAATTTTTAACAGCAACAAAAAATTTATCAAACAAACTGTTTCTTTAACAAAAAATCTATTAGTTTACAATTGCGGTTAAATACTTACGACTTTATTTCTTCTACTAAAACGTCACGTTAACGACATCAAAACGTCACGTTAACGACGTCAAAAGATAATTTAAATATTCTAAAAGATAAGTTTTTGCGTAGTGCTGAACGCGTGGGCAAATCGCCTTTTCGCAGGCAAAATGCGAGCTGCGTAACGCTTCTTAACAAGGCCTGGAACATGGACATTATATTTGACAAGAAACACATTTAGAAATCTTGCAAAAACATAAATTTTACTTCTTTTGTTAAATTTTCAAATAAATTATTAATATCTAATTGTCATCTTTTATATATAAGTTAATGTAGGCTGCCAAACTTTTTCTAAATTTTAAAGTGTTTAATGGTTTAAGACGATGCAACTATGTAATAAAAAATATATCAGTCTCCTCAAAACTACGGTTGAAGCAAAACATGAAAACAAAATCTCCTCAGAGCTAATTATTGACATAGAACATGTAAGCTAGTTTTGCAATCAGTGCAATTTTTTTTTTTTTTAAAAAACTTTTATGTTCAACTCTTTATAATTAACATATAAATCAACTTATAAATAAAGTTCTTCTCAGTAGTCTGTTGAAACTGCATGTAAACTTTTTATGCAAAAGTACTTCACTAGTAGTTTCGTATAACTGTATATAAACTTTTTATTTGAGTATGCTTTAAGGTCAAGGATATATTTTACAAGAAACACATTTGTAGATCTTTTCGAATTTTCTTCAACGCATACATTTTTTTTGCATTTCTTTAAATAAACAACAGATAAACCTTCATCACCAAGATAAACTTTATTGAAATTTTGAGATTTTTACGAGTGGAAATTATCTTGTACAAATAGATTTTGATACCTTTTAAATACTCTGAGGAGTACTAAAATAAAATGAATTTCCTGTGCTGATAGTAACACTATCTTTAAAATAAAATGAATTTCTATTGATCACTAAAATAAATGAATTTTCTGTGTTTATAGTAACACTATCTAACACTAAATTTTATTTCGAAAAAGCTTGTTGTTTTGATTTTAATTACATTTTTCACTTGCCTTTCTTTCAAAATCAGAATATTGCTTATATTACTGCCTATTCTGAGCCTAAGTAGGGTTTCAAAATATGCGAACCCAACTGCTCAAGTGTGGCTAAAAAATTACTATTACCATACTTGTCCAGCATGTTTGATGAACCTACACAAATATGATCATATTATTGAAGCAAAGATTACATCTAGATTACATCATATTCCATAAAAATTACATCATATTCCAAGCAACATTAAAATAATTTTATTGACATAAACTGCTAACACACCTCGAAAACTTAGATTTCTCGAAGCTAAATGGAGAGTGACGTCCAATACGCAACGTAAAATTTCATACCACTTAGATGCCTCATTTCTTATTGGCTTTTCAAATTCTAAATCAATCCCGGTCTGATTTTTCAAGGCTTCAAAGACTGATTTCTAGACGATGTAGTGATTTCTGGGTCACACTGGTGGCTTTAAATCTTTTCTCCTAGCTTTTGCCAATTATCCCTTATTCCGCCATTCCGCATCAAGAAGAAAGACTGAAATTGAAAAGCCCTTGCAGTTCTACTTTAGATAACTCTCTGTTAATCTTCTCTCCATTGAGAGAAATTTCGTAAAAAACGGAGGCAAGAGCTTTTTTGTTTGAAGAATCTCTAGAAAAAAGAGCTGGATTTTGAGGTGGTCTATTTAATATGACTAGATCGCGTTTGACTTTGGGTAAGACCCTCATCCACAAAGCGGGGTCGTTTTTTGCTGTTTGATCACCAAGTTGAATCGCCTCTTGATCCTAAATTAAAAAAGCATTTAAGAACTGTGGTAAGTTTATAATATCTGCAGATATTAAATGATATATTTTTAGAATCTGCAGATATTAAATGATATGTTTTAAATATCATGCTTTCAAAAACTGGACATGACGTTTTTACTCTGAGTTACTTCTTTTTAAAAAAAATAAAAAAGTTTTTCTTTTGTTTCGAGTTCAAAATGAATTTTTTATATAGAATTTAATTCTCAAAGAAATTAAAGAGAAAAAGAACCAAGTGAAATTTCACAATACCAAATTAATTGGAATTAATGCATTGAAAGAATATTGAAAAAGTGTTGGAATAAGAGAACTTAACTGATTTATGTATCAATGTTTTAAATGATGATGTTTTAAAACAAGCCTTCCGTTCGGATAAGTGTTATGTAGTTCGGATTTTAACTCCATTTAAATTGGAGCCATTGCAATCAGTCCTAACACGCAAAAAAATAGAAATTGTGAAATTTCCATTTAACCTAACCTAAATTTCATTTCATGTTATAAAGTTTTGAAAATCTTACAAAATATCTTGCAGAAAAAAAAAATCTTTTATTTTGATTTAAATTTTTTGCTTTAAATTATGCAAATAATCTTTCTTTTTTTTCTCTCTTAACAATTATTACCATCATCACTAAAACGTTCTCAAAATATTACCAGCCCGTACTGCAGGTGGGGTTGGTGAGTGCGATCAACGCTGCTTTTTGTATCAGTTACCCTTTGTTTTGCATAAATTTTGCATTAAAATTGAGCAGTATATTTATTTGCAACTTTAAACTACCTTGTTTTAAAATTATGATTATCCAATTATGAGCAAGGTAATACAGCTATTAAGCTATACATGGAGTCACACTTTCATCTAGTAATTTGCAGTAGTATTACTCATTAGCACACTCACAGGCAGCAATATTAAAAATGATTCAGCTAGAAACCTGTTATCCATTATCGATTTCAAAAAAAAAATTATTCAGTCTGCTTGCTAGTCACAATATAAATATCTTTTTCTTTTTTTTTCTCAGGTTTGCCGTTTGATAAATTTACAATAAATACACGCTACATGTATAAATTTAGAAACAACATAATATAAAAAACTCACATATGTTTATATTATGTTGTTTCCATGTTTTCAAAGTGCTATGACTTAGTAAACTTGTAGAGCAAGATTTGTCAACCTTGACATAACAGAAAGTTACACGACAGTGTTTGGTGTCAAACTGTTACTGCTTTAGGTCTAGGTGTTTTCAAGCCTTTATTATTAATTATTCTGAAAATACATAATGTATTTTAATAACATTTTGTGTAATGTCGTTACTTATGTTCTGTTAATATGAATGTTATGTTATGAATGTTGTGATGTTTTTTTTGTTATCTTTTGAGTTGATAGACATTTGGCTTACCTTCACGTTGGTGTCTATTGTTAAAAATGACAAATAGGTAATTTTATTATTAAAAATCACTGCTTTTAATCATTCACTAAAAGCCAAGACAAATTATTTTGCCAAATATACAATTTGTTTTATCTCAATTTGATTTTTTGTCTTTAGTGCTGCCTAATACATGATTTTGCTATAAATATTTTGGAATCATGATGTTCCAGCATAAATTATTTTGTAAAAGCTAACATGAAATAATAATATTTTACAACTACTACTTTGGTAAATCGCAACAACTTTTCTCTATTAGGTAGATTGATTTTCATTTTTTGTATGTAATGTTTTTCTTATTTATTTGCTTATTCGTTACATTTTTTATATTAGATTTATCTGATGATGTATTTGTGTGGTATAGAAGAACAAAATATTGTAAAGTTTTGTGAATTTTCTAAAAACGTTTACTAATAATTTTTTTGAAGAAATAATATTTAAGTTTGCAAAAAAGGGTTTAACTTTTTTTTTTTTTTAATTTTTCTATGTTAGCAGTATGTTTATTATTAGAGTTGCATGTTTTTAATAATTTTTTTTATTATTATTTGCTAAAATTAGTTTTTTTCAAACATCTTCTGGCCGATATATATTCTTTTAAAGTCATAAGATTATTGTATAATTTATTTTAAATGACAGTTTGTTGTATATATAAATTGTTTGTGTGTGCTATTTAGAGAAGGAAAAAAATTATGTAGGAAAGATCACAATCTTCAGGATTCGTTTATGATTTTTTGTTACTACTTTCAATTAAAAGTGAAGTTTAAATAGATGATATTAGGGTAGAAGCAGGTATTAGTTTAGAAAATGGAAATGTTAATAGGCAAGTTAATCGTCGCAGAAATAAAAGAGATAGGCTTAGGCGAGATAAAATTAATAATCGGCAAAATGCTAGAAATGCTGCTCAGGCGAGTTGAAAATAATTGTCGCAGAAATGAAAGAGATAGGCTCATGCGAGATAATATTAATAATTGACATAATGCTAGAAATGCTTTTGGCAAGCAGCAAATAATTATAACCCAAATGAGGAGAGCTTGGTTAGTCAAGTTGAAAATAATCGTCGCAGAAATGAAAGAGATAGGCTTATGCGAGATAAAATAAATAATCGACAAAATGCTAGAAATGCTGCTCAGAAAGCAGCAAATAATTCCAATCTAAATGAGTAGAGCTTGGTTAAGCGAGTTAAAAATAATCGTCGCAGAAATGAAAGAGATAGGTTTACGCGAGATAAAATTAATAATCGACAAAATGCTAGAATTGCCGCTAGATACGAAAGAATGCATTGTATAGCAAGAAGTAATACTATTCCAGATTATAATTATTTAGGAGAAAAGAATTATATTTGTCAGCATTGTGATACTAAGAAGTTTCCTGATAAAGCACATTTTTATGTTGCTATAATGAAGAGGTAGTTTTGTCGCAACCTTCATCATTTCCACAAGATTTAGAAGATTTATTTAAAGGAAACTATGCAGATGGAAATGCCAATCTAAATTTTCAAATATATTAGAAATTATAATGTCTGTCTTTCTTTTGCTTTATTTAAAGCTATGTAGTTCAATGAATCATGGACCGCCATGTTTTAGAATATGTCAAGTTTTTCATCGTATATCTTAGGCCAAATCAAGATCTGAGAATGCGATAACATGGTAATGATATTTGCTTGAATGATTTAATGTTTTGATTGCAAAATATTAATAGTGAAGAGAACCCAATTGCTCCTGCATTTATAAACATAGCTAAAGTGGAAAATGAAGAAAATCAAAATTGTAAAAATGTCTTTACTTGAAGGACAAGATAGGCGTTGCTATAATCTCCCTTCACATGGTGATGTTGCTGTTTTATTTGTTGGTGAAGATGGTGCTCCATCTGCTTCCAAGTTGAGTTATTATTTACCCAAGAGGTCATCCTTCTTAAAATTATATCAAGTATGTCTGCCAACTTAGATCCTATGGTTTATTTTCTATTTTTTCCAAGGGGTGATGCTGGTTGGCATAATCAATTGGTTCACAACCCTGAACGTGCTACATTGGTTAGAAATCATGTTACATTATCTCAGTATAACAATTATAGACTTTTAGTTAAACAATTAACCTAAACAGAGAAGCGAGCAGTATGATGCCTTACACAAACATGTAAATGACCTTGGAAATAATATTAGACCAGGACATGTTGTAGTTTTGCTATCAACAATGTAGGAAGTTCTATAGCTTTATTTAATTTAATTTGTTTTAATATAGTAGTTTTAATAAAAAATGTTTGTTCCAGGTTTTTTGCTTTTCTGTTTTCAGTTTTTTTTGGAACTAAGCAACTTAGCTAAGCAAGTTTTGTTTTATATTTTAGTGCAATTGGAAAGAGCTGAAAACTATTTTTCAGAGCGATTGGAAGTAGGTGAAGTGATTTTGAGTCACTTCAGATCACTTTTTTGTTATTTTTTATTATTATTATTATTATTATTATTATTGTTATTATTATTATTATTATTATTATTATTATTATTATTATTATTATTATTATTATTATTATTATTATTAGAAGGGTTAATAATGAAAATTTTTAGACAGTAGAACTGGTACTGATTTTAGAAAGTTTGCTATTTTTTTTTATTTTGTATTAGCAAGATGAAATCATTTATTGTTTAAATGTAAAAAATGCTGCTTGGCGAGCAGAAAACTTACTTGCCAGAATTTAGTGTCAAGCAGTGTTAATGTTTGTTTATTTGATTTTAAACACTTTAGAACAATACTAAGAATGAATTTTACTATTTATAGTAACAGTTGGTAACAGTTTTAAATTAAAATGATTTTAAATTTTTTTATAAATTCAATTATAATCATGTTCTTTTTTTTTTAGTTGCCTTTGTCATCACTTGATTAGTTTGCTTACTGTTGAAACATGGTTTTAATTTTGTAATTTTAATGATATAAAGCCAGGTAATATTATTTATTGCGTGACTTTTTTACTTTTTTAAATATGCTGCTTTGGAAACTCTTTCTCTCCCTCTCTCTCAGATGAGATTTAAACAAGAATTAGTACAGGGAGCATCAATAAAACATGTAATTACTGAGCTCTTAGGTATTTCTTAATACCACAATTGATAATGACCATTAGGGTGGAGTGAATTTTAGTTTTTTTTACAATTCGTTTAGCCTGGGTGTGCAAAAGTTGTCTATTCATTTCAGAAGTACTCTGGAAAAATATCAATGCTCTAGGAAATTATCTTGAGGTTCCTCAAGACCTTTAAAATTTTAATGGGTCCCTAATATTATGTAAAAAAATTTTTTTCAAAAGTATGTCATGTTGGGTCTCAAAAGAAGCAAAATTTTATAAAAATTTCAAAAATAACAAGTATTTTATAAAAAATTATTATTTAAGATTTTTTTGAAATTATAATTAAAAAAAATAAACTTTTTTCATTTTTAGTTTAAAAGGTCATTTTTTCTGCAATAAACTATAAAATAAAATTTTTTTTTAAATATTTGTTATTTTTGAAATTTTTATAAAATTTTGCTTCTTTTGAGACCCAACATGACATACTTTTCGGCTTAACGAATTGTAAAAAAAACTAAAATTCACTCCACCCTAATGACCATGTATATAAAATAATTTACGGAGTTGCTTGCTATTTTATGATATAATTGTTCAAATTATTTAACCATAATTGTTCAATATTGTAATAAATAAAGTCTTTTTAGTTCAAGTATTTTAGTTAATAAAAATTCTAATTAATTTGTGGTGCTATTTGGCCGTGTTTTTACATTAAGTTGTCTAGCCTTTTTATAATCTTTTCTTTTTTAATTATTTTGGAGAGACATAGTAATGTCTGTAATGTGTGCTTACAAATATCTTATGCTATGCGCTATTGTTTCTGTATTTTGTGTTGATAGAGCTGGGCTGTTGTAGCTATTTTTTTAATTCTTTATAATTTCTGTTATATTATTATCCTAATTCTACTAACAAAATGCAAATGATACTTTTGTAATTAAAAATTGTAATTATTTTTTATTTCTTTTTTCAGGTGTTGGCAGGCTTTACTTGACTTTCCTTTTATGGTACCTGCTGTGTGTAACAGATTTTAAAAAGAACTTAACTGATGTTAATGTAGTCTTTTTTTGTCGTTAACTATAAGCAATGATTTAATTACTAATAACCCGTATTACGGGTTGCTTACTGCTAGTATTCCAATGGTAAGTTAAAATGGCATATTTGCATTTGGAAAATAGAAAGGTTAAACATATGATTTGAAAGTTTATAAAAGCTGTAATTTAATAAGCTACTTTCTTAAAAGTTGATTGCATTGATTTTTAACAAATATTCGAGCTATCATGAAGTAATCAAAACAAAATCATAATAAATGCTCATCCGCGATGCTCTGTGATAAGACCGTAAGGACTTCTTGGGGCACCTAAATAAAATTAAAAAATAAGTATAAATATCAAAGTTTTAATATCTACTACCTATTTGAATCTTTTTTGCTCTCCCCCTTTAACTATAATTTTAATACGTTTATAAAAAACGTTATTTTGACTAGGAACTTATTAAAAATCTCCATGCACAGTGGGACAGAGTGTGCCAAAATACCAAAAATTCAATATCAGCATTGTACGGTGAAAATTTGTCATAATGGTGAAGACATGTTCATTAGAGGAAATATCTAGTTAAAAAACATTAAATATTAATTAAAGCGTAATTTTATGCTGTTATTTACACGTTAATTTGACATGTGTTCCGAAACGCTATTTTGCATTTTTTATTTATCAACTATTGTTTTAAATTAACTTTATTAACTTTCATTTTAAACTATATTATTTTAATTAAGAATGTTTTTTTCGCTATGGCTTTTAAAAATAATTGAACGTAAATGTAATCATTAGTTTTTATGCATCAAAAACAGACAGTTTTCGATATTTTTTTTGCTACTAACCTTTACTATTAGGTATCAGATAAGCTATCCTCCATACATTTGACTATGTAAATCTTATGCTAAATGTATGTAAATAGCCATGCAACATTAATATTTTGCAACTTTTTGCAATAAAAAAAGTTATAACAAAATATTGGTCTTCGGTTAATGGTCAGTTGATGAGAAATACTGAACATGTAAAAAAGATGTTTTGTGCACAAAGAATACCTACAAAATCTTTCATTACTGTTATAATATATAAGTTTTGTAAATATAAATCTAAAAAAGTTATTTTATGACAAATACATGCATCGAGAAGTAATATTTTTAATGTTTACACTGATAAAATTTGTCTTGTATGGATATTAAAAATATTTCGTATTTTTCACTAAAATAATTGATTTTTTTAAATATATTTTTTTATACAATTACATGTTTATTACTATATTTATGCATTTTATATATAAATATAGCTATTCTAATAAAAAAAACAACGAAAATCCTTTTGGCACAAAAAACTCAATTTTGTCCCACTGTGCTATGGTGTTATTTAACCGCATGAGTATTTTGCGAAAAATAATCTGCTTGTTGATATCAGTTACAGCTATATTTCAAACATAAGAAGAAAAAGTCCCTGTTTATAAATCCAGCAAAAATACTAACAACTCCAATCCAGGCATTTATTTATTCAATTCTAATTAATTTAATAATAGTTACTTCAAAAAAACACAATATAGAAAAATAACTATAAATATTGTTTCATAATTTTAATAATTGCTCAAACTGCTCCGCGGTAGCTACGTCTCTGATTGGAGATTGTACTAAGGATGCAACAAACATTTAACCCACGGCAGTGTCATAGCACTGCTTGAGATACTTCACAAGGCTGTTAGCGTACAGTTTGTAACAGACAACACGAACTCTCACTCGCGACAACAGTTGAACTTCAAAAAATATCGATTAAAAATGATTTGGCTTCTAAAAAAAAGCTCATTGGTAAAATGAGATTTTGGATAGTTATAACTCCTTCTTCACGCATTTTTCATTCGGTACGGCCCTAAAGACACCATAGGTATTACGTGTATTGATATTTACGTGTTTTATCTCACCAATAAATGTCCTAGTAAATGTCTAATTTTTTGTATTCCAAAGTATAAGGCCCGGAAGACGATCGAAGTATTTTTGACAAAATCGACAATATCACAGAAGATTCGAAAGTAACTTTGTCTTCTGCTTCTATTTGTTTCTTTACGTTTATTCTGCATGAATCGTTTATAGTAAGATGACCTCTGAAAGAAATTGGAGCAGCCGTGACACAGTGGTTAGAGTTCTGGCTCAGAACCCATAGGTCCGAGATTCGATACCGGCTCAACAAGCGAAATTGTTACAGAAGACTAACTACAGAAAAAAAAAAAAAAAGGTTTAAAAAAAAAGTCTTATTTAGAGGCTTGACACAAAAATACGTTTGATTTTAATTCTAACTAAAATTTGATTGATTATAAATTAATTAGTCAACGCGAGAAAACTGAAAACTGAAATTAAAAAAATAAAAACAAAAATAAAAAGTTATTTGTTTGTTTTTCTTTGTTTGTTCTTTATTATTAATATTTATATACAAATATATGCAAAAATGGAAATAATTACAAATGAAAATTAAGTTAAAAAGAAAAGAAAAATTGATTACAAAATAGATAAAGAATGCGGAAACTCAAAGAAGACCATTTGGTCTTCTTTGAGTTTAAAATAATTAATAGTATATATTATAATACATTGTTTTTGGTCATCCGAGAACCGCTAACAATAAAACGCGTTAAATAATTACTTGATAAAATACGTTATGATTTTAATTTAAGCAAAACAAAAGCAAAACGACTTACTATTTACATAAATGATTTCAAATTAAATATGTCAAATAAATGTTCGTTGAAAAAAAAAAAATTAAGAAAATCGGCTTTTTAAAAATTTTAAAGTATATTCAATTGAAAAATGTTGTTCAAGTTTCAACAACAGAGTGTTCTATTATATGCAATGTTCTGATTGATTCTGATACCCTAAATGTCTCTAGCACGTCTCTAGTACGTCCTGAAGGAAAGTTTAGAATGTCTCTAGCACGTCCAGAAGGAAAGTGGAAATTTAGTCCAACTATGTAATATTTCAATAAAAAAGCTTTACTTAGAAAGTTAATGTTTCTTATCAGGAAATAAGTCAATATGAGAATGCAGGAAATTTTAAGAGACACATTTCCTCTAATGGCCTCATAGTCCGTTAAAAGTGTCTCTTTAGTCGTCACATTTTCTGTTTCCAAGAATCAATGACGGCCTTGAATGAATTCCAAGTTGTCTGTTGCAAACCAGTAAGCTTTAATGTAAACATGAAGTCATTCATTATAACATATCTAATTTGAGATCCTATAAACCCTCCTTCTATGATTTTCGCATCACTAATCCTTGGACATTCTCTTTGAGGTACTGAAAGGCATCCAAGTTGCCTTTAAGAACTTTCATAAAGTTCTTAACAGGTTAGATGTTTATATATTCATTTGAAAGGATAAATGACAATAACTGAGTTATTACTTTTATCTTTTTATTAACTAAAACAATAAGAAGAAATTTTAGTTTAACAACAATAATAATAATGTTCAATTTCATTACAAAGCTATTTATTTATATATCTTAAATCAAATTAGTTATCGTTACTTACGGGAATAATTCCACGCTTTTATCAAAATGTAGTTTAGCTGCCATTTATATAGAAAGTTACGCATAACTTTAATTTGAATTTAAAAATAAAAAAATAACACGAATAACATTATTAATCAAAACTAAAAACTTTTAAACATATGGCAAGCCAATGATTATATGGCTTTTGTTTGAATTTATTTTTTTATTTTGTCGAAATAACTCATTTAAGCGTGGATTTGCCCTAGTGTATTGTACAAATAGAGTGCTCGTTGTTCTTAAAGAACAGAATAGTAATTAATTAGTAAAAACATCTAATTTTGATTGTCGAAGAAAATTAGATAAGTGCTTTTACTAATATATATATATATATATATATATATATATATATATATATATATATATATATATATATATATATATATATATATATATATATACATATATATATATATATAACTAGTTAGTTTAGATAGCTAACTAGTTAGCTAAATTAACTCTATAACCTCAAAAATTATTATTAGCAAAAAAGAAAGGTTCACTGAAGTTCGCACAATTTTAATTTTCACAAAATTATAAAGGGTGTTGCAAAATTAACGCAAGATTTGAATTAAATAGGAAACACAGTTTTTAGTTTTTTGATTGTTATTTTTTTTATTGAATCATTAAGTACATAGGATAGGGTTATTTATGGAACAACACATTGGGCATATGGCCTCCACTTGCATGCACATACGGACTCTTTTGTCGAAGATTTCCATGACCATTTTGTATAAATGTGGCTGAATTTCATTGATGCAGCGTTGAATCTCCTCCTTTAATGCAAGGATGGTTGTGGGCTTGTTGACATAGACCTGTGATTTCAAATAACCCATAAAAAGAAGTGTAATGGTGTTAAGTCACACGATCTAGGGGGCCAATTTTGATCACCAAAACGAGAAAGTACACAACCTGGAAATGTCTCATGCAATAATTGAATTGTTTCACTGACTGTATGGCATTGTTGAAACCACATATTGGCCACATCAATACCATCTAATTTCGGCAGAAAGAACTGTGTTATCGTGTCGCCATATCAAGCACCAGTAACAGTCACTGCTCGACCAGTCTCCACATTTTCAACAAAGTATAATTCAATTATGCCTCCAGCCTAAACAGTAACACATTGTGGATGCATTTGTTTTTCGACAATCACATGTGGGTTCTCGGAACCCCAAAAGCGGCAATTTTGGCGATTAACAAAGCCATAAAAGTGAAAATGTGCTTCATCGCTTAGGATGATTTTACTCGAAAAATCAGCACCCATTTGTTGATGTTCAATAATCCGAGCAAAAATAAAAAATTTTCAGCGAAGAGAGTTCTTTGCTGAAACTTAACTTCTCTTAACGAACTCTCTTCGCTGTGCATGGTCATTAGGCTTCAGTTGTTGTGTTAATTGAATTTTATAACCATTGAGAAACAGATATTGAGTGAGTATACGCTGTAGAGAGCTTCTTGAAATTTGCAATTCTTTTCCACGACACTGAATTGAGGTTCCTGGATTGTCACCGACACTCGCATGCACTGCTTCGATATTGACATTTGAACAGCTTGTTTTTGGACGACCAGTGTGTTTAGCGTCTCCAACGGATCCAGTCTACCTGAATTTAATAACAGTTGACGAAGTTAAAACTCTATTCCGACCATATTTTGTATGAAATTTTCGAACTGCGGCTGCCAAGCTTTCATTATTTATGAAATATTGTTCAATAATGAAGACACGTTGTTTTATCGTGTAACGCTCCATTTATATATATATATATATATATATATATATATATATATATATATATATATATATATATATATATATGCACAGCGGTGGCCAAAAGTAAGGAAACTTTTTTTAAATTACATTTTTTTAAATTTGTATTAAATAAAACCAAAATTATTTAACCCGAGTGTACTTGCAATAGTCTACTTTATATATACTACAAGTTTGAACTTGTCTTTTCTAAGACATTTTATTACATACAAATATTTCTTAATTTCGATTGGACAAAAGTATGGAAACTTGTTCAAACTTGTCACTAAACATAAACAAATCTTATCATTTAGAATTAAAACGTGTTAGAATTGAAATCTTTGTTAGTTCATCATAGTTTACTTTTATATTAATCACTATGGCACCGCGAAAATATTATTCTAGTGATATTAAAAATAAAATAGTTGAGTGTTTTAAAAACGGTAATAAACCAATTGATATTAAAGAAAGGGGAACTGTGGAAGTGAAAATGAAACCTGGAAGACCAAGAAAAACAACAAAAAGATCGGATAAAGTTATAAAAAATACTTCTACAAAAGATCCTAGAAAGTCATCAAAGGATATAAAAGAAGAAATCTTGGAACAGCATGGAGTTTTATTATCTGACAGGACAGTTCGTAGAAGGTTAAATGATGCGGGCTTATTTGGAAGAGTGGCTGTCAAAAAACCGTTAATTTCTAAGAAAAATAAGATGGGTAGATTATTGTTTGCAAGGGAACATTTAAAATGGTCATAAGTTTCCATACATATGACCAGGCCTAATTTAAAAATTTAATTTTTTTTTGTATATGTTAATAAAAAAAAAAAAGTTTTATTTTATTAAAAAGTTGTATTACGACTTCAATAAACATATGCATAATATGTAGTAAGTGTTGCATTTTTTATAAATAAATAAAAAGTATTTTTGAAAAATTTCCATACTTTTGGCCACCACTGTATATATCTAGCAATGCATGCTAAAGGTTTGTCTTCATTTTATACCATATTCATTAAGCGACTAGTGTATAAAGAGCATCATGTTTTAGTTTTTACAATTTCATATCTTAAATGGTTTTTATGAATTATAACGTAGGCATCATTAACGGAAGTGCTCAGTAATAAATGCTTAGTAATATTGACAGCCTCAAATCACTACAAAATTTCTTCAATACAATGAATTCTGTTTCGAAAAACAAAACAAAAATTTCCTATGTTCACCCAGCTAATTACCTCTAATAGCATTTGGTGCAACTTAAATCAAATTTATTGTCCTTAACGTTATTAAAAAACAAAAACAATTGTTTTGGTAATGCAAAGGCAGTTTTATATATTTTTTCTGGATTCTTCTCAAATGTTTGTGAACTACATAAACATTGCTAGGAATCAAATCTTAACCAAAACATAAACGACACAACTGTCTTAGGTAAAATGCAGAATACGATTCTAATGTGATTTTAAATTTTAAGGTTGTTAAAATGTGAAACCATTTGTCGTATATCAACTCTTCTGTTTATTAAACAAGTAAAAAAAATTACTATATGTACTTATTAGCACAAATATGAAACTACTTTAAAGCATAAATTTTTTTTGATGTTGTTTTTACGTATTTACGTTGTATCTAAAAATTTATAAACTGTTGTACCAGAAAAAAAGTAATTGACTAAATGTACAAATTTGTAACTTTTAATTGTTGAAATGATCAGTCATCGGAGGCTCCGTAAAATGTGAGGCCTTAATCAAGTCCGCGGTGCCAAAAAAATACCAGTGGGCTTAGATTGTCAAAAAAGCGCAGTCCAACAATTCTAATATAAAAAACCACAATAGCTTGTGGTTTTTTATATTACTTTTATGATTTGGTTTTTTTTTCGGTTTGGTTCGGATAAAACAACAAAGCAGAAAATTACTTTTTAAACTCGTTTTGTGTTTTTAATTATTTCTAGATATTGAACGATTGTATCAGCTGCCGAAAATAAGTTTGATTTTTTGTCTACTAGTGTTTTAGGAGAACTTGGTAGTGTTACATTTACCGCTAAAATGTCACGAACAAATTCATCAAGGATACACCAGCATTGCAACGGGTCGCTACAAGGTGCATAATGTATCTAAAAGAAAACAAATTCTTTAAAAAATGTTTATTAAAAATATTTCTCAATATTTTTAACAGATATATTTATTTATCAATTATAATTCATATATAATTAAATTATAACATCTTAATAAAAATAAATAAATTGAAAACATTCAAAAATAAAACATTTAGAAATATGTTTCTCTGCTAGAATATAATTATAACTTATTTTTAAAATATTCGCTCATATTTTGGAAGCAATAATTAGATAAAGCTATTAATTATTAACAACACAAATATATTTAACCTCAGCAACAACTCCTTTAAAACTTGAAGCTTGGGTAATAGTTCCAATTTTAATAATAAAATCACCAAGTGTGAAACGAGATCCTTTAGCCTAAACATTTATTTTTAGAAATAATTATAAAACTATTGAAGCCCACTAGGTTTTATTTAAAAACCAAACAATTTGAAAAAATCATTATGCATTATCTTGACAAGCTGTAGGCACTGCCAAGGGAAAGTTACTAGGTGGTAAAGGTAAAGAGCACTAGGTCATTGCACTATTTTTAAAAACACATAAATTTAATGCATTTAAAAAGTTGTGATATCAAAACTGTAACTTTAGTTTGTATTAACTTTAGTTAAAATAAGTTAAAACTGTAACTTTAATTTATAAATTTATTTAAAAAGTTGTGATAGGGTAAAAGAATCAGAATTCGCTGAATGACGAGTCAAGCGAGAATGAGTTTTGGTTGATGGAACTAGAGATGATAGCTCCTTTGAGCAGCAACCATGATATTTATAGTATTTATGGAAAAGAGAAAGAGATTCAACTTTACGACGATAGAAGAGAGACTCAAGTTTGGCAGAAAATCAGGCCTAACTACGTTTACAATGCGATTTTTGGACCTTATCTAGAAGAGAAGGCATCATTGAAAGAACGAAAATTTCTATTTCATCTAGTTTTTTTCCTCGAACAACAGTTCTTTGGAATTCGCACCCTTCATCTTGTTTTCCTGATTTATATAATTTGCAATCTTTTAAGTCGTCTGTTAATCTTACTTCATAAACTTCGTCTTTTCTCTTCCAGTAAATTCCAACTCTAATAGTGGTAGCTTGCAGCCTTATTGAAAGTGAAGGTGCTTAAAAAAATAAAAAAATAAAAAATCATTTTTACCTCAGTTTTGCTACCTTTTCTTGGTAAATAAAAGTCAGACAGCTTAGAAATAATTGAATTGATTGAGTTTTCTGCCACCACACATGTATCATTTTCAAGAAGAGAAAAAGAAAGAGAAGGACACTCTGATGAATGCATTAGGTAAAACATTTTTGCAACATTTTCTGGAACAAAAATTTAATTTTAAATTAGAATTCAACTACAATTATATATTTATGATAAATAATATGAATATTTATATAAATGATACATAAATAATTTTTAATGTATCATATGCAGTGGTGGAAAAAATAAGAAATACAATCTAAACATTTCGAAAAATGCATTTTATTTTTTTATTTTTAAACATCTTTGCTTCCAACGCAAGCAACCATTAATTAGAGTTGGAAGTAACTGTAAGAGAAAAGATGAAGATTGTAGAGCAAGATAACAATTGACAGACAACTTAAAGGATTGGAAATTATTTGAATCAGGAAAGCAAGATGAAGGAAGCGAATTCCAAAGAACTAATGTTCAAGGAAAAAAACTAGACGAATAAGAGTTTTTGGAGCACTTAGGAACAGTCACAGAAAAAGGATGAGACTTATTTGAATGACGAGTAACATGAGAATGAATTTTAGTAGATGGCACAAGAGATGCTAGCTTTTTAGAGCAGTGCCCATTATAGTATCTGTAGAAAAGAGAAAGAGAAGCAACATTACGACGATGTGATAATGGTTGGCTGCAATTTTACAACATTTACAATAATTGCTGTTAACTGATATTAATTTTTATGTTTTTATAAACTTTATTGTTAAAAATTATATTTTTAAAAAAATTATGAAGTTTTTTTTCAATTTTTCTTATGTTACTAAAAATATTGCTTACAGTAGCCGGAAATTTACTGGAAAAAATAATAAATGGAGAAATGAATAATTTTTTGTTCACTCACTCCCCTCACCTTTCCCCTTCAAATCTCCAACCCTGGCTGTTTTAGTCACTCCACCTTAAACTGATGACCTTCCAACACTACTGAATAATATTGTACTTTATATTTTGAAACATAGTATGTTCAATAAATTTTCTATGTATGTTCAGTTAATTATTTATAGTTTACTAGCATATTATATTAACATCATTTCAGTTAATTAATTACGATTAGAGTAAAAAAACATTGCTGAAGTTGAAGGTATTGCCTCTTACTCTTAATCTGTAAGCATTTTCAACATTTAAAAATACGATATGGTGATACAGGGTGGGGAAGAGAAACTTGCTTACTTGAAACATATATTATAACAAAATTATTGAAATATACAAATGAATTTTGTAATAGCATAATGAAGAACAAGTAAATTTTACAATTTGCCAGTTTTAAAGATGATATCACGCAAATGACGTCCGTTATTGTTAATACATTGTGTCAGTCGTGTCCGGAAATTGGTGTCGACTCTTTCTCAGTCCTATCTATTTAATAACAAACACTATGACAGCTAATATTTGTATTAATATAATTAAAGAAATAATGCTTTCTTATGCTGAGAATAACATGCGGCTGCTCTGGATATTTCAACAAGATAACGATCCAAAACATTCAGCTTCTATCACAAAGAGATGGTTCCAAAATAATGGTATAAGACAATTGTACTTGCCAGCACAATCGCCAGATTTAAATCCAATAAAAAATTTATGGAAAATTGTAAAGGATAAGGTAGCAAAACAAAAGCTTTGGAACAAAAGGGATCTGTGGGAGGCTGTGAAAATATCATGTTATGCTATTCCACTATCAACATGCCATAAATTGGTCTACAGCATGCCCAAAAGACTAATCAAAGTTAAAAAAATAAAGGACATGCAACAAAATATTAGGCAATTTTTTTTTAAATATTGTATGAAGTGATTGATAAACCTTTTGAAAAAAAAATTAAAGTTTGTTTTTCTTCTTAACTGTTTTTAATTACTTTTGTTAAATATAATATTTTGTTAAATATAAACATTGAATTTTCTTGATTTTTTCAAATATACATTCACAATAACCATTTCTGTATTTATTATTTTTTCCAGTAAATTTCCGGCTACTTTAAACAAAATTGTTTGTAACATGAGAAAAATAGAAAAAAAATTCATAATTTAAAAAAAATATATAATTTTTAACAATAAAGTTCTTATATATATTATAAAAACATAAAAATTAATATCAGTTAACATCAATTGAAGGGCTTAGTGAAACAATGACAAGCCACACTTTTTTTAAAAATGAGTTATTACCATTTTTATAATCATAAATAGTATACATAATTTTTATTTATTTTTTGTCCAATATATAATATCCATTACTATTTTTATGATGTATAAATTTGAGAGAAAAATAGGTAAGCACTGATTTTATAGATTTAAATAAAACTTAAAAGTCATTTTTCTTAAATATTTGTTTTTGTGGCTTGTCATTGTTTCACAATAAGCCTTTCAATTTGGTTCAAAACGCATTTTTCTAAATGTTTAGTGTATTTTTTATTTTTTCCACCACTGTATATAATAATCTTTTTTAACACAAATTTTTCTAACTTATTTACAATTTTTAAACTTTTTTAGGATTTTAATATTTTATAAGTTTTCCAGAAACTTTATTCTGTAATAGAAATTATGCTTAACGGTTGTTATCATGAACTTTAGCGATAATACAATATATATAATATATGCATAATAATTGTAATAATTATTTCTTGGTAAATAATGATTAATACAAAATAGAGAAAATTTATATATATATATATGTGTGTAGGGTGTGGCAAGATGACCCGTGGGGCAAGAAGTCTTTGTGCTTTGTAAGCCTATCAGAGAATAGCAATGTTTTATGCCTCTATTATACTATTGATAAAGTTAAAATAGTATCATGGAACAAAAAATGTTTTTAATACTGCTATAAGTTTAGGTTTCATCCGATGTATAACTTTTTATAGGATTTTCCTAGTAAATTGCTTATAATTCCAAATCTTTATTAGACAGTCAATAATTATGTGATTAAGGTAAAAAATTAGTTGTTTTACACAGAATTTATCCAACAATAATATAAAGTAAAAAAATTTTAATACCCGAGCAAAAAAGTTTGCAACGTCATTGTGACAGAAAAGTAAAGGTAGTTGGTAGTCTGTCTCTGGATGGAATCTGTTTATAGTAAAGAATTTGAATTAATTGTTACACAAGTTCAGATTATGGAGAGAGCATTACAACAATAGATGCGCGTCGCTTAGCATATGATTTTGCAATGGAAATGGGCATTGATAATCCTTTCAATAACAAGTCAAAAATGGCCAGAGTGAATTGGCTGGGAGGATTCATGTCTCGCAATGCACAACTTTCTATTCAAACACAACAAGCCACCAGTGTAAGCAGAGCTGTTAGCTTCAATAAGCCGAAGCCAATTCAATTTTGTGGCTGTGACTCATGCATAAAACTAATAAGCAATTAATTGTACTTGATGGTCATTATAGTCATAAAACACTTAAGGCCATTAACTTTTGTAGAGACAATAGTGTCCATCTCATAACATTTCCACCTCATTGCACACACAAGATGCAACCTTTAGATCATAAATTTTTTAAATCATTAAAAGTTAGCTACAATACAGCAGCAAGCAGTTGGATGTTATCCAATCAGGGGTGTAGTATTTCACTTTTTGACATGGTGGGTATTTTTGCAACTGCCTATAACTTTGTAAAAGCAATCAATTTGATTAGTGATCAATGGGTTTAGATGCTCTTGTTTATACCCAATAAATGAGCTTATTTTTAATAATGAAGCCTTTGATGCAGATTTGCTTACTAATGAAGCTGAGCCTTAGGAAATCTGTCAGCAACCACTTGCTTTGACTGATTTACCCCTTGTTGCACCAATACAGTCACCAGTTGTTTTGAGCACAACAAATGCTGTTTCAAAACTGAAGGGTATTGTTACAAAAGAAACACCACAATTAAATGATATAGTTCTACCGCTTGAGAAAACATCATCATTGCAAGTTATTGATGAGCATCTTGGCTTTAATTCTGCCCCTGAAATTTTGGAAAAGATTTCCCGGCATCCCAAAATTGCTGTATTAAGACAGCGAAAAAGAAAGGTAGAGTCCCCTGAGAATCTTACTTCTTCACCTTTCAAGAAGCAACTAGAAGAGCAATGTGAAAGAAAAGCAACAAGCAGTCATAATGCGAAAAAAAAAAAAAGCTGCACTCAATAAAGTGATCAAGCTAAAAATGAAACCAACAAATTTGAGGACAAAAAAGGTGAAACCTGAAAAACAGAAAGAATAAAAACTTAGCGAAAGTAAGAAATCAAAGACAAGAAAGAAAAAATATGGTTTCTGCCTCTGAATGTATTACTGATACAACTTAATGCAATATATGTTTTTGTGCATACAATGTGCCACCATTGGATGATTGGACACAATGAATTAAATATACGTCTTGGTACCACTTTTTGTGTGGCTGGACCACACGAAAAGTGGTATTCATTGTGTCCAATAATTCAAACTTATGCTTCTACTGTGAATCATAGGTTTGTATATATTATTTGAACATTTATGTTTTTTAGTCATTTTTTTAAAGTAACAAATAATAATAACTTTTATTTTTAAGAACTTAGTTTTTATAACTGTTTTAAAAGTGTCTGGGGTAAGAGGCACTCCTTAGAGCATCTAGCCCACAACTAATTGTTTTTTGATTTTAAAGTTTATCACCAGTAATAGTTTTTTATCTTACTAATGTTTATGTATAATAACATGTATATATATATATATTTCACCTCCTCAAGGCCAAGAAGGCCACTACAGACAAGGAGGTAACTTATTTGTGGTATAACCCTCTCTCAACTCAATAACTCCAAAACAAGAATCTTGACGAACGAGGCTGCTGCCCAGAGAAACGAGTTGAGAGTGGTACTATCAGAGTCGTGGATGGGATCGAACTTGGAACCTCTCGCTTATGAAGCAAGCTCTCTACCGCTACCGCATATATATATATATATATATATATATATATATATATATACACACACACATATTAGTAACTTCAAAGGCACCTGTAGGCCCCATTTTTAGCAACCATTTAAAAATGCAAATTTTATTTATTTTAAGAAGTGAAGTGAAGCCGGGGAAGCGAAAGAAATATATATTGTCCCTGTAACTTATTAACTTATTAATAATAATAATAAATAATAATATATTAGCTGTACTTAATAATTGTTTATATTAAGTAACAAACAATTCAAAGTAACTATTTAAAATCTGAAAAAAATTGCTTGAAATAAAGAAATTCTAAGTTAAAAACTTTTATTAAAAAATTTCTTTATAAACTATTTTTCGGGTAAACATCTAGGATTCATCAGTTGACCTATAATGCAACATTATTTACGTGACAGTAGCACCTTTTTATAACTATTTATAACTATACCAGCAACATCTTTACAGAGTTAAAATCAGGGAGTCAGTAACAAGGGTGCTTATGTTATATATATATATATATATATATATATATATATATATATATATATATATATATATATATATATATAAATATATATATATATATATAAATATATATATATACACATATACATACATACAAAATCAAGAAAACACGCTAAAAATTACATTTACATGTAATGATTGATGATTGCCGTTTTTTCTTTGTTAATATATATATATATATATATATATATATATATATATATATATATATATATATATATATATATGTATGTATGTATGTATGTATGTATGTATGTATGTATGTATGTATGTATGTATGTATGTATGTATATATATATATATATATATACATGTATATACATTTTTGGAATTAAACTTGGTACTTTAAAACATAAATTGTGTATGGTATCTTTTGCTCTATAACCATTCTTCTTTTTCCTCAGTTTTCTAATTTAAATAGGTCATTACACAGTCTCGCTAGAAGTGAATTTGTATTAAACAAATAAAAAAATGGCTTTTAACTAATGAGAAATCAAAATATATTTTTCATAATATACACAATATGATTGGGAATTTATAACTATAAAAAGTGACTACAAAAACTTAATTATAAGATTTTAAAAAACACCTTGATTTTGTTTTACTGAATGGAATGCCTCACACTCTACAAACCAGCTGCCAGCTTTATCTGCTCCCAACAATCCTAACCTTGCCTTTAGTGAATCAATAACCTGATTGGAAGTACAACCTTCTACTACTGGAACTGGAAAAACACTAGAAATAAATGACTTTTTAATTAAACCACTTTTTATCACATTTTATTTTAGTATATTACTAAATAAAACTCCTTTAAAAAAATTTCTTAAAAAGATGCATTGTCTCATTTATTTGTAAATATTTTTTATGTATTTTATATGCTATCAACTCCTGTTGATTAAAATTGATTGGACTATATAGTCCAATCAATTTCAATTAACAGGAGTTGTAGAACTTAGTTTAAAAATTTGAATAATCTTTGCTCAAGGCCATGGCAGATAAAAAGTAGTCAAGAGACTTCTATGGAAGATAAAAAGAGATTTTTGAAAAATAAGATTTAGTTGATAAATTTATTCATTTCAACTAACTTGATTATTTATTTCAACTAAATTGATTGGAGTATCCAATCAAGTTGAAATTATACTTCAACTTGATTGGATATTTAATAGACTTTTGAAAAATGAGAGTTGATAATACTTCAAAAAATCTTAAGCTTTATAATAACTTGTTACAACTACTATGAGTAACTTTCAGTAATTTAACTTTTATATATATGTGTATATATATATTTTTTTGTTATTCACCTCCTCAAGGCCAAGAAGGCCACTACAGATGAGGAGGCTACTTAATAGTGGTTTTAACCCTTTCTCAACTCTATAACTCCCAAACACAAACCTTAGGGAACAAGGCCGCTGCGCGGAGAAACAAGTTGAGCGCTGTACTACCAGGGACGTGGTGGGGATCAAACTCGGAACCTCTCCCCTATGAAGCGAGCGCTTTACCACTACACCACTACCGCATATATATATATATATATATATATATATATATATATATATATATATATATATATATATATTTATATATATATATATATATATAGTGGTTTTCATAAATTTAGACGCACTCATATTTGAGAATAGAAACTTTTAGTTTTTTAATGATAAAACAATAACGAAAAAAGATTTATGTTTAGTTTTTTTTTTAATTTATTAGATAAATAGATACAGAATACAAAATTTAAAAAAAATTTACAAAAAAAATACAAATACTAAGTAATAATTAGGTGCAACTACATGGTATTTAAAAAAAAAGACAAAAAAAAATTATTTATAAATTTAGACGCACGATATATTAGGAGGCACAATTTATGAAGCAATCAATATTTTGTGTATCCGCCTTTTGCTTTAATACAACTAAGAACTCTTCTAGGCATAGACTCAACAAGATTTTTGTACATTGTTTCTGGGACCCTATACCAGGTCTCCTTAAGGACGTCCTTCAGCTAACCAAGTGTGGAAATTTGAATCTTTGCCAATTCACGGTCAATCCAAGCCCAAATGTTTTCAATCGGGTTCAAATCAGGTGATTATGGAGGCCACGGTATTGTCTTGACATCATTATCGTTGAACCACTCCTTTGTATAGTATGCAGTATGTGCAGTAGCGCCATCTTATTGAAGTTTCAATGGTTTATCATTTCGCATTAGCAGGTCAATTGATGGAATTAGATTGTTTTCCAGTACTTCTACGTATATTCTGGAGTTGATTCTGTGTATGTTTGGTACATACCAACACCTTTGTAATTGAAGCATGACCAGATTCCAATCGAGCCTCTTCCACTTTGTACAGTCAGTCTAATGTATCTGGCGTAATACTTTTCGTGAGCCATTCTTTTGACTGTTATGTTAGATTTGTGATTGATAAGCTCAAATTTACTCTCATCACTCCACATTTTTTTCCATTGTTCTATTGTCTTTCACAACACCATTTTAGTCTCCTTTGTTTATCATATGGACGCAGGAGATGTTTCTTCAAAGTAGAGTAGACTCCAATCTTGTATTTGATAAGTATTCGGCAGACTGTGCTTTGAGAAATAGATGTATTTTGCTTTGTATTCTTTGCTTTGAATTCTGTGGTCAATTTTTTGTAACTAATTCTTGGATTAGCACTGACAGCTCTAAAAAGGGCACTATCGTCTTTTCTGGTGGTTGACAAGGGTCTACCTGGCCTCATTTTCTAGCTGGCACCACCAGTGTGAAAAAAGTTTTGCTTCGTTGTCCGAACGCATTTCTCAGAAACTCCAATTAACCTGGCGATTTCTCTATTACTTTTGGTTTCTTCTTCGATGTGAGCAATAATTTGCCATCTTCACATTGAGTGATACATCTTTTGCCCATTTTTCGCGTCTTTTTAGTACAAAACTTAACTTTTGTTTATTTATTAAATAATGATTAACTAATTCCAGGTAAGACATATTTATATAAGGTTTTTTGACAAAATCAATTAATTTAGGCCTATTAATGAGAAATATGGGAAAAACTACTAATTAACTATCAATTAACAAGATATAAGACTTTTTTGATTGTGCTAATCTAAATTTATGAATAAAATAAAATCAAGCTTATCAATAAACGTTTTTGTGTTAATTAGAATAAGTAATAAACATCCTGTAAAAAAATTAAGGTACTCTATAATAGAGTTTCACTTCCTCTATTTAATTATATATCAAACATAGCGGCAGCACTTTTATTTTATTTTTATTTTAAGTATTTTCTTACATATATGTAAAAAAAAATGAGTGTGTCTAAATTTATGAAAACCACTGTGTGTGTATATATATATATATATATATATATATATATATATATATATATATATATATATATATATATATATATATAATAATATACTGATAATTAATATACTTACTTATCTTACATAACTTGGTATCAGTAAAAGTAACAATCTATTCTTCTGACTCAAATAAATTTTCCACATATAAAATTGAGTTTGCTTTTATTGGTAGCTATACAAAAATAGTTTGATTGGTTTTTTTACATTTCACATATATATTATAACCATTTACAAAGTTATATCATTACGCTTGCATTTATAAACTTTTATCATTGTTTAATATATTGAATCAAAAATACCTTTTTTAAATTTTTCTCATAAATTATACAAAGAAAAAATGCAATTTTATTTTAAAATTGCACTTTTTCTTTGTATAATTTATGCAAACTTTTGTTTTGTTAAATTCCATTCTACTTTGAATTGATTTTAAATTTATTGTTTCTATTGCGCATAAAATTTTAAATTCTCAAGATTAAACAATTGGTTTATTCAACATTTTTTTTGTCTAATGTTGCAACTACAAATATTACAAAAGGCCTTCAAAGATATAAACACAAAATTTAGTAAATAAAGCAATTTAAAGAAAATTATTTTCTAAAGAAAATGATTAACAAAAAAAATACTCACCAAGTCACTCCCATTTTCTTTGTATTTTAGAAAAGCATGAATAAAAATTAATTGAATGAAAATATAGAATGAGCTAAAAGAACAACATCTATAATACAAAATATAATCAAACAACAAAATATAATCAAACAACAAAGAAAAAAGCTTGCAGTATTTTAAAAGTTTAATAAATAACAACAACATTTTCATAACAAAACTTCATTATCAAAATCTGTACAAAAATTATGAACAACGCCTAAATAAATATCTTAAAAATTATTCTTTCTACATAACAATATTTGGCTCAGGAATACTAGCGGCTAATGATTTATGAGGGAGAACTTTCGCCCCATTTAAATAAATCTCATCTTGAATATGAACATCTTCACCTAATACACATACACCTTCCATACGAACCTAAAAATTAAAAAATATCACATTAATAAAATGTTTATCAAAATTACTTTATGTACTTAAGAAAGTTATAATTATTTAAATTTAAAAATTTTATAATTTTTACAATTTAAAAAAAAAACATTTAATCTTCTCATAGAACTTGTGTTTAAAAGTCCCTGAGAAATAAGAATCATATGAATATAATAATAAAAAAATTCATGCCCAGGAGGTAATCTACTAGTTTATTTAGAGCGGTAACCCTCTTAACAAAATTAGAAAAATCAAAGAATGAATGGTGATTTTATACTGCAAAAAAACTGGCCAGTTTTTGATCAAGGTAAAAGTTCAAATGCAGCAATATAGTCACATAATTGATGTGGCAAAATCTCACAATTCATCTCATCAATCTTTGAACAATTGAAAAGTTTAGAACAAAATGAGACACAAAATTTGTTTGAAATTAGAAAATTGAAACCTGAGTTAAATGTTCAAATAATAAAAAATAGTAGTAAAAAACTTGAATAAGCCCGTTAAACAGTTAACTGTTGCTAATGTAACAATCAACATTAAACAAAAGAAGTTAAATAAAAGAGAAAAACAAAAGAAAAATATCATTGTCTATGGAGTATCTGAACCAAATGTTCGAGAAAAAAAACTAGATAAAATAAGAATTTTTAGAGCACTTAGGAACAGTCATAGTAAAAGGATAAGACTTAATTGAATGATGAGTAAAACAAGTATGAATTTTAGTAGATGGCACAAGAGACACTAGCTGTTTAGAGCATTGCCCATTATAGCATTTACAGAAAAGAAAAAGAAATGCAACAATACGAAGATGTGACAATGCTTGAAGGTTGGTTGCAAGAGCAGGTCCAACTATGTTTACAATGTGTTTTTGCACCTTGTCTAAGAAAGAAAGGGCTCTATTCCAAAATCTGCTCCAAATATGGCAACAGTATTCCATACAAAGACGAATTCGAGTAAGAAAGTGGCAAGCACGATAAAAAGATAAAACGATAAAAAACAAAGGGTAGATGACTCATCGAGTACGTTACCATTCATAAATATAAGAAGATCTAGATTGTTACGATAACAGTAAGCTGAAAAAAATTGAGTTTTATCTGAGTTAAAGTTCACCAGCCACCGAGAACCTCATGCTGTAGCAGAAATGAGATCTTTTTCAAGCTTGAATGCTCCCTCCAATAGTAAATGATCAGGGCCCCAGCCCCAGCCCTGGCTAAAAATGAGACTTTTTTCAAACCCGGCCCTGTCCCAGCAAAACTATAAGATTTAGCAGGGGTTGATAGCTGGGGCTAAAAAAAATTTATAATACTTTATGTATTATAATTTTATGTTTATATTTACTATTTATTAAATACTGGCATATATTTATATATTTTCAAACTCTAATTTACTTCCAACAAGATTGCAAGCAACCACTATTTAGTTATGAGTTACTTTAAAATAGAAAATAAGTAAAAATACTAGAAAATGGTTAATGGAAGACTTAAAAAGTTGTATGTTGTATACAAAAGAAAAACATGAAGATGGCTAAGAGTTATTAGGTTTTTTTTGATGTGCAAGGAAAAAAACTGGAATAATAAAAGTTTTTTTAGCATGAAGAGACTTAGTAAGGGGATACAGTAAAAGGATGCAACTTGTTAAATAAGAAACAAGCAAGAATGAATTTTGGTTTATTGTATATCAGAGATAATAGCTCGTTTGATCATTGACCATGATGGTATTTGTAGAAAATAGAAAGAAATGCAACCTTACAACAATGGGAGAGTGATTCAAGCTTGGCAGATAAAGCAGGTCTAATTACATTTACAATGCGCTTTTAGACTTTGTCTGAGCGTTAGAGGGTTGTTATTCATTAATATAGGAATGCCAACATTATTGCAATACTTTTTTGCAGTTAATGAGTTTTGTTGTCTAACAAAAATTGTGGATTTGAAGTCCAGAATTTAAATCCATAAACCACTGCAATCCTTAGGCTGTTACAGAAGAGATATCAGATTAAAAATCAGCTGCTTGTTATAAGCAATCAAAATGTGAAGATTTTTTGTCAAGACAAGAATATAAAGTTGATTTGTCAGCAAATAGCCACCTTAAGTGTAAAATTTTCATGAAGATCTATATTGTAGATAAGAAACAATACATTCTTTTACAGGAAGACGTGCGATCGCACATCTTTATATGACCAGGCAAATTATACTTTACTTTGACTATTTGACTGTGGCTATTTCAAAAAAACATTTTAAAAACGTGCTGAGTGAAAAGTATTCTGAATTATTCCTTAAGTGAAATAAATTATGTCAAAACTTTTAACAAATGTTTTTCATAATTTTAAATCTTTTTTAAATGTTTTTTATACTTTTAAATTGAAGCGCTTTTAAATGAAGTAACAATTTACAGATAAAGGTTTTTTTTAAAGTATAATTGACAGTTGTATATATTTTTATTTATAATATATAAATTAAGTGTGCATTTTTTATAATAAACGCTATTAAAAAATTGTTCTGTTTTTATAAACGATGACATTCTACGATACCGAAAGTCTCTTTAACACATTTTAATATAAGAATAATTAAAGTTAATACATTTGAAAAGATAATTAAAATTTCGTTGAAAAAAAAAAAAGACATGTTTTAGAAAGCCATTACAATTAAATAAGTTTGATCTTAAATGCTTTTATATTATCAAAACGCTTTTTAATGAAGCAACAAAACATTTCTAATGAATTTTTATAATAAGTATTAATAAACTGCTGTTTTTTTTACTTATATAATTATGTATTTTTTATGACAAATGTTTATCTTTTGAAACATTCAAAAAACAAAAAAAAAGTACAAATGTTAAAACAAAGAATGAAATAATTTTTTAATTCGTAAATTAAATAGACTAAGCATTTTAGTTTGATGAGTTTTATATATATATATATATATATATATATATATATATATATATATATATATATATATATATATATATATATATATATATATATATATATATATATATATATATATATAGATAGATATATATATATATATATATTTATATAGATAGATATAAATATATATAGTATATATTTAGTATATATATATATATATATATATATATATATATATATATATATATATATATATAGAACTCTTAAATGTTGACAGAAAGTTTTTTCCATATTTTGTTGACAAAAAATAAAAATTAAAATGCAAGATCGGAATTTTTTTTTTAATAATTGATAGACTGCCTGCCCCAACAAAACCCTCAGTCGATGTAGTAGCACTCCCTTGAGGGTCAGGCTAAAAGATAGTTGATGTTGCAGCACTCCGTTGCGAGTCAGGCTATTTGTCAGTCGATATAGCAGCACTCCTTTGGGAGTCAGGCTGTAAGATAGTTGATGTAGCAACACTCCGCTCATGATTTACAGTAAAAAAAATAAAAATAAAAACATTTTATTAAAAAAATTAAAAATAAAAACATTTTATCAAAAAAAATAAAAACATTGTTTATATTGTTAAAAACATTCAGAATGTTTTATTTTAATTAATTTATTCAAAATAAATAAACCATTAATTTAATTACAAATTAATTGTTTTTTAAAAAAACCACAAAAACGAAAATTTAATTCACCAGAATGTTTTAAAAACATTCAGAATGTTTTTAAAAACATTCTGGTCAATTAAATTTGCGTTTTTGTGGTTTTTTTAAAAAACGATTAATTTGTAATTAAATTAATGATTTTGACTTTCGTCCAACACGCAAATGTTGGACGAAAGTCAAAAGTAATTAAAAGTGACGTATGTGTTGGCGTAAAAATCATTTTTTTACTTCCGTGCTTCCCAAATGCAACATACTATAGAACTATATATATATATATATATATATATATATATATATATATATATATATATATATATTATATATATATATATATATATAACACATCGCTCAATAAGTCCGTAGGATAGCTAATAAAACAACAACATTTTGACATAATTTGATTTTATTCATCAACATAGTCTCCTTTTAAGGCGATACAGTCATTCCAGCGCTTCTCTAACTTTTTGATACCATGTTTGTAGAACGATTTATCTTTTCCTTCAAAATATGCTTCAGTTTCGGCGATGACCTCCTAATTCGATCCAAATCTCTTTCCCTGGAGCATCCTTTTGAGATCTGAGAACAGCCAATAATCGCTGGGGGCCAAATCAGGCGAGTATGGTGGATGGGGCAACAATTCGAAGTGTAATTCATTCATTTTTACCATTGTTTTCATTGACTTGTGACACGGTGCATTGTCTTGATGAAAGAGAATTTCTTTCTTCTTCATGTGCGGTTGCTTTTCGTCAATTACAGCCTTCAATCGTTCCAATAATGACATGTAATATTCGCTGTTGATCGTTTTACCTTTCTCAAGATAATCAATGAACAATATACCATGGCTATCCCAAAATATGGAGGCCATAACCTTGCCAGCAGAAGTTTGAGCCTTTGGGCGCTTTGGGCGGCTTTCACCCGCTGGTGTCCACTCAGCCAACTGTCGATTTGACTCAGGAGTGAAATGGTGGATCCATGTTTCATCCATTGTGACGTAGCGACGCAAAAAATCCTTTTTATCTCGGTGAAATAGTGCCAGACATGCTTCAGAATCATCGATTCGTTGTTGTTTTTGGTCCGGTGTTAGCAAACGCGGCACCCATTTCGAACAAAGCTTTCTCATACCCAAATGTTCGTGTAATATTGTAAACACACTGCCTTCTGATATCTTTATGGCCTCGGCAATCTCCTTCAATTTCAATTTGCGGTCGGATAAGACGATTTTATGGATTTTTTTGATGTTTTCCTCAGTAACTGCCGAATTTGGGCGACCGGAGCGTTCAGCATCATCGGTGAACCACTTTTCAACCATTTGCCTCGATGGAGAGGAGTCCGAATAACACTTATCAAGCCATTGTTTGGTCTGCACCATGTTTTTTCCCATCAAAAAGCAATGCTTAATGAGCACACGAAATTCTGATTTTTCCATTTTTTTCAATTCACAAAAGTTGATTCAATCGTTCACACACTAACTTGGTAAATAATGGTCCGATTGTCATGAAACTTTGACAGATATCGTTTGAAGGTTGGTACTTTCTAAAAACAATACGGATTCAGTATTTGTGTTGCCATCTATATGTCATCCTACGGACTTATTGAGCGATGTGTTATATATATATATATATATATATATATATATATATATATATATATATATATATATATATATATATATATATATATATATAGTGTTTTGGTTTTAGTTGAGTATTTTTTTTATTTTCTCTTTTGTTAAGATTTTTTTCTTCTTTAAAATTTTTTTTTAAGTAAGTTTTTGTATCGCATTTTAAAATTTTGAAAATATGTCAAGAGCCATGGCCAAATCATCAAGGAAAAATATAATTTGCCTGGTCATATAATGACGTGCGATCGCACGCCTTTCTGTGCAAAGACTGTTACAGGAGCAAAGATAAAACCCTTAAAGTTACTTGAAATAACGAAGAGTGTAGGCTTTCAAGAATAACCTTAATACTGCAGTTAGAAAGAAATAATTTAATAATCTCAAAACCTTAATGAAACTAATAACAGAGTGATGACTAATCATAGGATAGTCAAAGTGTTTTCTAGAGTTTTGAAAAATTGGAACCACTTAAATTTTAAAAATTTTTTAAAAATTTAGCAAAATTTGAAGAGTTCTGGAGAACACTTTTTTTAAACTATAATGGAAATCTTGTCAGAAGCACAAACTGTAGAAGTGTTTAATTGAGAATTAACTTTAGCATTGGAAGCCAGAGTGATTTGGATGTTTAACAATGGGTTAATCTGTATGACTGGCAGGAAGTGTATGGCCATTAGATTCAAGAGTCAAATTAGAGTAAAACTGTTTTGGCAATAGATATGAAAGTAATGGTTACAATTGGAAATTGCAGCAGCACAATGAGAGGAAAACCATAGAGAAGAGTGAGGCTCTATTTAAATTCGTCAAGAGGGAATGAAAGATTCCATGCCCTTAATCCAAGAAGTTACATAAGAAGCACATTTGTCAGCAGGAAGATTAAAAGTTTCTACCCAAAAGCCATTACAAAGAAAATCAGAGAAAAAACCCCAGCGAGCTTTAAGGTAGTTATAAGAGGTACAATAATAGGGGGATTCTGATGATAAAGAAGAATCAGATAACAGTTTTAGAGAGATCAAACTGTGATCAGAAGCACCTAAGGATAAATGGGTAAAAAAGGGTAAAGTGTGAGCACTGACTATAAACAGACACAAGATATAAATCAAGTAGAGAAAGGTAAATAATTTGGGGTAACTGATTCAGATTATCTGGAAAGGAAGTTGGAAAATTGATATTTGTGTTAAAGGTTGAGAAAGGCAAAAGTTGTGGGCCTTAACACCTGCAGAGTCACTGACAATAGAACTAAGCCATTCAATGTGATGAGCATTAAAATCACCAACACCAACCATATTGGCTGAAGGATAATCAGAAAAGACTTTTGATCAATTTGATCAGAAATAATATTAAAGAGTGCAGTCTTGAGATGAAGGAAAGCAATATAAAACAAAAAGGAAGGCAATAGAGAAAAGTGGTGCTAAACGAAAGTACATTTAAAAATAGTCTGTGGATTCAAACTGAGATCTCAAGATGAGACAGCTGAATTCAAATTAGTCTCACAAAGAGCAAGGTAGGTCAGATGAACTTTGGAAGTGATAAGACTCAACAGAAGAAAAGTTACTTCAAAGACCACAGATATTAGTGAATGATAGATTTAGAGAACTTAGTGATGATGATGGTTTTTTGTGTTTTACAGTGTTTGATACTTTAGTCATTTTTAAATTTGTTAAAGAATTTGACTCAAAGCACAGATAGTACACAGTACACTATTTAATAGTCCAAGCAATTACCTCATTAGTATTAATAAATCCTAAGCCATAACAAAAGGCTACAAATGTGGCCTCGACAATGCACATCAAAAGTATGAATAGGGACACCATCCATGTGCAACATGGCATTGTTAGTACTCTGATACTTTACAGCTGTTGATGGAATTAGCCTTTCTAATTACATAGCTACAACAGAATATGAGAAACCTGACTACCAGCCGGCCTCAGAACCATAAAACTAAGTATCAGAGCTAATGTACCCTCATTAGAAGATATTAGAATGAGTTGCCTAGTCATAAAAACAGAGACTCAAACAAAACCCATGCAACAAGTCAAGAAGATCCAGTATTCAACATCTTAAATGGAAACAACGTATTATAAATACATCTTTAAAGAAAGGGTGCGAAGCTAGTCAGCAGATAGAACCTATTTACCCCTGAAGTCTTTGACTAGGAGATCTTCTACAAGACAGTAACAGGATGCATTTAATGCCTGCCCAAGATGAGCACTTTTATCAAGACACCATCTCTAGCCTTTACTCAACTAAGATCCCCAAAGCAGGGGGAATTTTAAATCGGAGTTGGCCTCTCCTTGCCTTTGTCTAAAAAAGTGTAAAAAAGTGACTTGGTTCAAAAGTGACACTTTTGAACCAAATGTTCAGAGGTATAACATTTATAAAGAAAATGGATGTGACTGTCGAAGAGATGGTGATGTATGCCTTTATGTAAAATTACGAAGTTTACAACTTCATAATTCTGAGTTTCAACAAGATCTTGGAATTATATTTTCAACAACCCTTAAATGGAAAGATGCAACTAAACTCATTTCATCAGAGCAACTAAACTTACTTCATCAATTAGCAGTCTCATACATAAAGATTGACTCAGGCTTTGCAACTCTAACTGAAAGAAGAAAAAAAAGGAGATTTGATTGATTTATACAAACTTATACATAGCATTGACAAAATAAACATTGGAAAATCTTTCCCACTTGTTAAAAACTGTGCATCTACTCTTTAGTTTTAAAAACTTTCTTAAACCAACTGAACCTTTTAGTTCTTAAACCAACTGAATCTTTTAGTTCTTAAACCAACTGAATCTTTTCAACTTGAATTTGCACATCAGCATCTAACATAAAAGAAGCAAAACATCGAATGAAATCTGAATTGGTCAAAAATTGTATAAGAAGGAAGTATTTTTTAAGTAGTAGGGTTGTTGATGGATAGAATATTACAGTTAACAGCATCAAATCAAACTTGCAATCGGTCGACTTAGAAGCAATAACAAACATGAGGAAAATAAAAAATGCTTATTATTAATGCTTTTTTATTTAGAAACAAAATTATTTGTTAATTAATATATAGCGGCTGTCATTGGCATTGCCTGGCACTTTATCTCAACAGCATAAACTATTATTATTATTAAAACTTAATTTTGTTTTGAAAAAGCTTCCATGCAAAAGTTTAAAAATTTTATTTTTTCTGGTCATTTTCAGTGTCTTTAAGAGTTTCTTGATGCTTTGATACACAAGTAACTGCTGCCAAAATTGTCTCAATAAAAATTCAAAAAATCAAAACCTTACCCATTTTCCTACAGAGGATTTCCAACCAACAATTGAGTTGTTTATCCATGAGTGAGATTTAATCAAAGTCCCTTTCATTATAACACATTTTGACAGACATGCTCCTAAAGATGCAAACAATAGATTTAATAAAGATAACAACAGTCAAGCTCAAAGTCAAAGATATATATATATATATATATATATATATATATATATATATATATATATATATATATGTATGTGTATATATATATATATATATATATATATATATATATATATATATATATATATATATATATATACACTTATAATAAAATTTTGCTCAAAACTAATGAAAATGGGTTTTATTCTGATTAATTTTCAAAGGTCACCCACAACACGAAATTTTTAAAATGGTATAAAAGTAGTATTTACAGGCAGTAGCATTATTCAATAAAATTCTGAAGAATTTTATTGAATCTTATGAAACTTTCTAGAATTTTCTGGACTGTTCTAGATGTTTTTAGAAATCTCTGAAACTTTCTAGAAATTTCTGTCTTCAAGAAGTTTATAGATAGAAGTTTATAGATAGATAGAGCTAGCAAGATTTACACTATATAAGCTGCCTGATTGAGCAATGCTAATAATTATATGTGAATCTGTATTTGCCATTATTTACCAGTCAAATAGCACTATATACAATACACTAATATACTAAGTACAAAAGCACTTATATTTATTATTATTGTCTTTCAGAAATATATTATTTTCAATCATGATGTCCTATAAGAAAAATGCTTCTACTACTGAAAGAAACAATCCGAACAATTTTATTAGTCGAAAAGAAGAGCTAAGAAAAGAAGAAAAGAAGAACTGTTCCACTAGAAGAAATCACTGGAAAATAACAGCAGAATAGCATTCAAAATCCGAATTGTTGCGCTATTTGTTCCTGGGAAAATCCATCAAAGGGAGATTTTTAACAGTATCTGCTTTTCCGTCTTGTAGGTCTAGTGCTTGTAACTTAACTTCTCTTTGTTTATTCTTCAACACTAACACTTTATATTCCTGGTGACTAATACGTTTACCATAAAGGAGCTATGACCAGTCTTCATTTAGAAGGTTGGTCACTAGATCAACAAGCCGGAAAAGTAGATACTGTTGTTAAAGGTATAACAGCTATTCTCAATGAATACAGTTTATGAAAGTGTATGAAGAAAATTGCAGTGGACACTACAATTGTAAAAACTGGAAAAGGAAATGGTATTGTCAATTAGTTTTACTAAAGAGAAACTGGAAGAACTATAATTCATTGGTTGTCAACATCATGTTCTTGACGGAGTCCTTTGCATGGTAATTTATGAAGTACTTGGAGGAAACAATATCTAATATCCTTGTAGAGAACTACAAACAGCTCAGAAAGAATTTAAAGAATGGTAAAGAAGTGATTACTGAAACAACAGGATGGTGTGATGATATGAAATTTCTATTTCATTTAACTTGAGTATATGTACAATGCTGATGATTATTAGAAGCTATGTACCAGCTTGCATGGTCACAAAAAAGCGTTAAAACCAATAAAAAAAGTTTTGGAATTAGGAACCATAGAGACTGGAAATTCTCAGAATAAATCAGTGTGCAGAACTAGGAATCAAGTATCTTTATGATCTTTTTGATAAATGTAAAAAAAAAGAGACCTACAGATTTATTTTGTCTAACAAAGCAATAAGAATTGTATATTATGCTTTAATTAAGCTGAATACTAAACAATAATTTTTTGATATGTAGAGTTGCTTTTCGTATTTGTAGAATTGTTATTTAAGTTTGTAATTTTATATTTATTTGTAATTTAGAGTTCTATTATGTAACAATAAACTGTTAAATGCTTAAAAACTACATAACAACTCTTTGATTAAAAATTAGAATTAAAAAACAACGATCATAAAATTGTCTGAAACTTTGTCTACTCGCATTTATAGTAAATTCGAATATTTGGTTTGTGGGTGACCTTTTTCAACAAGAAAATCAAATTGATGTTTTTTTTCATTACTTTTGTACAAATATTCATGGATTTATGACTCAGGAACATGGGGTCACAAATAAGTCATAACTCTAATATGTATGTATGTATATATGTATGTATGTATATATGTATGTATGTATGTATGTATGTATGTATGTATATATGTATGTGTGTATGTATGTATGTATGTATGTATGTATGTATGTATGTATGTATGTATGTATGTATGTATGTATGTATGTATGTATGTATGTATGTATGTATGTATGTATATGTATCTATGTATATATATGTATGTATGTATTGTTTAACAAATGTTTAATTTATAAAATGTGTGTAATTCATACTATGTACAGTGTCATAAAATTTGAAAGTAAACCTTTTACCTTTTTCAACAATAACATCAGGACCAATAACAACATTTGGACCTATCTGAACATCGTCATCAATTTTTGCAGTAGAATGCTTGAAAAAAAAACATAGTTTTGCTGAAAAATATTTTTTAGTATTATAAAAATTTAAAAATTAAAAGCACAAATAAATATATAATTATCTGAATTCAAAAATATGAATACTTTCAGAAATTTATTATCTCAAAGTAAAATTAAAAAATTATTCTATATAGACTAAGCAAATTTTAAAATAATAAAAAATATTGTCTAATTAAAATATATTAATTTAAATTTCAGTTTGAAATGTTCATAAATTTCTGAAAAATAACTTCACCCAGTTAAAATTATCCAACTCAATAAATCTGGCATTTATATCGATAAAAGGTTTTGTTTTTTAAATGTCTAATTGATATTTTCATTTTATTTACACATTAAATGAAAAACAGTAAGCAATGACATTAAAAAAATTATTTCAACTATAAAAATAACTCACTACTAAAACATTTCCAACATTTCCTGGACCTTTGTATAACTCATCCGAGCTATTCTTTTTTAATGCATTTAAATATAAACATGTCCCTGTTATAAAATCTTTAGGTTGCCCTATATCCATCCAGTAACCTATATAGGAAAATAAATAGATTTGTTTTGAAAAACATGTTGAAAACTTAAAAACTTATTTCTTTTGAAACTAATTTGTTTTAACAATCTGCAAAAAGCTTTATGAATAAAAATGCAACTAGTAATTTTGTTTTTCAAAGTAAAAATTTCAAAAACTATAGCAAAAAAAGGTAAAATAAGACTAAAAAGTAAAATAAAGCTAAATTAACTTTTAAAAAATGTTTGTACAGGTGTCATGAAGGGCCTGGAAGATTTGATTATGGGATTTTTGATAAATATTTTAAGAACACATAAATTTTAATCTAAAATTTTTATTAAGATATAAAAATGTTTTTTTGTAATGCTTAAAACTAAAAATTGAAAAATTAAATTAAAATTAAAACTTTAGTAATCATTAGAATAAAGTTTTTAAAGATTTTTATAATAACACTTAATAAAAAAAGTTTTTTTTCAAAACGATCATTACGTATAAAACACTTTCTAAAATGCACAAAATATTTTTATTAAATGAAACATTTAATAAACAAAATATAGAAAATAACCTTTTAACTCAAAGCAATATAATTCACCATCTTTAGCCATAAAAGGGAAAACTTCTTTTTCAATTGACATCGGCTTTGGCTAAAATAGGAAATTAAGTTAAAAGATTTCTGCAACTATAATGACTGTGTTGCAACTATAATGACTGTATTTATATCATATAAAGTGATTATGATTATGTTTATATTTAAAAAACAACCATGTTTATATGATAGAATATGTGTTATAAAATAATTAATATGAACAAATTTGCAACTAGACAAGACCCCAACCCAAGCTTTGGTAGCACTTAGTAGAGTTTAGTATACTTTTTTTTAATTTATAAATTAACTTGTTTCACTGCATATTGTAGTAAATGTATCAGATCTTAAAAACAATGATTAATGCTAATAAAAATCCTTTGAGAATTTTATGACTCCTCAACTCTGGTTATCATACAAATAAAGATTCTGCGAGAAGTTTTTTATTTTTGACCATTTTGACTTTCTATTTATCTGTTTTTCTATGGGAATAGAAAAAAGAAAGAGAAAGATAATAAAATAATAGTAAATAGCAATACAAATAATAAAAACAATCTTTTCATGTAACAATATAAGTATTTTTTATAAAAATTTCAGTTTATAAATGCAAGATAATATTTTTTACAAAACACATATAAAACTATAAAATTCTAGCATGGCTTGCGGTCAAATGCACATTTTCTAACAGCCGTTTTATCATAATTTCAATAGGATTTAATATGCTGATATAAGTTTTATACTTTGGTGAGAAATAAGCCAAAATCTTATTTTAACAAACCCTGTTTGTTAAAATAAGATTTTAACAAACAGGGTTTCAGTATAAAGAGGCAACTCCATTTTTTTTAATTGTTGATATATCCTACTATCAACCCTATAACCAAACACGAAACTTTAAAAAGTCACTGCAAGCAAAGAAGTTGAGTGCTTCCAGGAATGTGGGAGTTTAAACTAAATACTTTTGACTTTCCTACTTACTATTGTTTGAAATTTAAAAAAATTCAATTTATATTTTTTCATACAGTAACCAGAAAGTATCAGAAAATATTGTCATCAATAAAAAATATATTAACTTTTCTCTTTGTTACATTTAATTTAATCATTTACAAAAATCAATTTTCTTATAAAAAATTAAATGACAATAATTATTCTTAGTACAGACTCATACCATACATATGACTCATACCATACATATGACTCATACCATACATATGACTCATACCATACATATGACTCAAACTCATATGAATCATAGTACAAAAGATTTCTGTGACAGGATAAACCTTACTTTTTGATATAAACAAAAAAAAAATTCTGAAAATAAGCATTTATATGTAACTTTTGGTATTTGTAAAAAAATTAAAAAATTGAAAAGCATTATATTTGACATTGAAAGGTACTAAATTTACCAATTTTTGTATTAGTTTTATAAGATTTGTTAAACAGGTCTTAGTTTATGTTTTTTAATTAGTTTATGAGGTAATATAAAATTGTTTGCAACAGTTGAAGCTTTTTTCAAAAAAATTTTTTATTGAAGCAAAAAGTTTTTTTTTCAAATAAATGTAACAAATAAATTACAATTTAAGAAATTTGGAGATGTTTATGTAGCCAACAAATTTCTCTGAAAATTTGCGCATTTATGTAATTTTGTATCTGGATATCTGCAATTAAAATAATAAAATTATTTGAACATTTTTTATCTATTTTTATTACTTTATTTTTAGTTTATTTATCATTAATTTTTTATTTCTATTATTCATTTATTATTTAGTTTTATCAACTTTTTTTTTCTTTGAATTTTAAAAATTTATGATTTCTTGATAAATGTTTTAGCATTATTTGCTGATGCTAGGTAAGATAGGCAATCGTAACATTAGATATTTGTTTATTTATAAAAATCATAAATTTCCATAATTTTAATCTGCTTATTATAGATAATTTTGTATAAATAAAGTTTGTTATTTTTTTAACATTGTTGTTTTTTTACTTGTACTATCTTAAACATGTTTGCAAACATTTTTTTGCTGATTATTAAGTAGGAAGAATTTTTCTATTTATCTATTTTATTTACAGCTTAAACATGTCCAAAATTATCAAGTCATGCTTTTTAACTGCAATTGTAATGAATCAAGAGTGACTGGTAGAGTAGATTAACTAAATAAAATCGCAGAAAGTAGTAGAGTTTGGTAACACCATCCATACAAAATTTAAAAATGGTTTAAAAGATAGGAGTTTGAAGAGTTTACAATTTTACAAGATTTGTGTAAGCAGTTATTCATCCAAGGAACATAGTTATTCTATGAGCACTTTCAGCTTCTTGTGCACTCTTTTGTGGGCAGGAATGTTTGCCACTTAAATATGATCCTAAATATCCAGAACAATGAAATACGCTGTAAAGCTGTATGCTACACACATAAGCTATGATCTTTTGGTTCTTAGTTTATCAGAAATAGGTAGTATCATTTATTTCTGTAAAGAAGCAGTACGCAATCCTAATTTTTAAAATTTTAAGGAGGGTGATATGTTTAGAATAGCTTCAACAAAGGTTGAAATCAAAGCAGTTTCTGATAATACAACAAAGGATTACAATACATGCATTTGCACAGAAGATACAATGAAAGTGACAAGTCAAACATTGTAATTGTGTCAAAAAGTTATACCCTTTTAAAAGTGTCTCTTGTTATAACACTCCATCACACTTATTCATTAAGGCAACTTATTGACTTGCTGTATACCAATGGAGATCATTTTTTGTAAAACTAAATAAGTTTGAATGTATTACATTGCAAAGACATAATCTTTAATATATTTGTAATGTTTCTTTTTTTCAGTTTTTATTTTTTATTCTGATTCACTCTTAATGAGGCTGCAAGCAAACACTATTAAGTTGGGAGTTACTAGAAGAAAAAAAGAATAGAGTTATAGAGCAAGAAAACAGATTGAAGTTAAACATTTAGGTTTGTAAAACCTTTAATACAATATTGTATAGCAGACTGCAAAAGCTTCATTACATATTGCCACAGCTAGAAGGAGGAAGCTCACAAAATGTGAGATAATTCATACCAAGAGTGGTAAAAAAAAAAAAAAAAAGATTAAAAATCTCCCTCCAACAACAGAGGCATTTGAATTCCGTACTCCATTTGCAAGCTTGCACTTGAAATGCAGCAGCTTCTTTGTTCCATCCACTTTTGAAATTTTATATAGAATTTTAATTTAAACAACAGTATAAAAATTCTTTTGAATTTTTATACTGCTATTTAAATTTGAAATAACTCTTAAAAATTTTTAACTAACTTAACTAAAATTTTATACATAAACTTATGTTGATATTTTCAATATAAATGCATAGAAAAAAAAGTTTATCTAAAGTAATTAAAGATTGTGACTTTTTTTTATGTTTTTTTTTAGAAATATATATTTTCTCTTATTTATAATAAATCTTCTATTATTTATTTTATATATTCTATGAAAAATTGATACAACTTTAAATTGAGCTGAATTACCAAGTAATTTGTAATAGAGTTGAACACTGTATTTTTTCTAATCAAATTTTCACATCCATCTTTTTGCTTTTTAGACTGAGTAATGCCATTCCCTTTTTAAATAAATCTTGAATATAAAAATTAAAAAATAGTTGTATTTTGATCTAAAATTTACCTTATTTTTTTATATAAACGCTATAAATATATAAAATATATTATATTTTTTTAATTATGGTTAACTGTAAAAGATTTTACTTTTTTTTTTTGCTTTTAAGAACAAATAATAGAATCTTAAAGGGATCCCGAGACACTGCAAAAAATTTTAATTATTTTAGTATATGTCGTCATTTTTTTTTAAGGACGTCTTGTACTAAAACTTTTTAAAGTCTGTAGATTGTGGCGTATATTATGAAGACAATTTGGCCTATTACAAAACAGAGAAGGCAAGTTTTGACTAAAACAAAAAAGTTAGTATTTCTCTGCATGTATATATTCTTTTGTTTTATTCCTGAAAATTTAGACCAAACATTTTTTTTATCATCCTCTTTAATATAAACTCAACATGTCTCCGCAGTTTGGGATCCCTTTTAACAAGTTTTTTATTTCCAGAATTGTTTTCTTTTGATTTTTTTTATTCAAAGTTGAATTTTCATTCCATATTCTATACTTTCCGTAATAATATTTTGACATATAAATGATATATTTATCATATATTTTTTATTTTCTTTCATATTTAATAAATAACCACTGGATGGTTAACAGTATAAATTAAGTGTAAAGTTAAAATAAAAAATAAATAAAAAGGTATTATAGTAAAATTTCTTTATTAAGTACAAATATAAAGAAAATATCTTTACCAAAATTCTTTTAAGTATACTTGGATTAAAAATATACATTCCAGCATTAATTTTGTTTGAAACAAACTCAGCTGGCTTTTCAACAAAGTTTTCAATCTTGCCAGTTGATGCATCAAACACTACAACACCATATTTTGAAGGTTCATCTACTTTTGTCACCTTAAAAATAAAATGATTACAAAATAAAAATGCCACAAATTATTAAATTTCATGTATATATATATATATATATATATATATATATATATATATATATATATATATATATATATATATATATATAGACATATATATATATATATATATATATATATATATATATATATATATATATATATATAGACATATATATATATATATATATATATATATATATATATATATATATATATATATATATATATATATATGTATATATATATATATGTATATACATTTATATGTATATACATATATATATATATATATATATATATATATATATATATATATATATACACACACATATATATATATACACATATATATATATATATATATATATATATATATATATATATATATATATATATGTATATATATATATGTATATACATATATATGTATATACATATATATATATATATATATATATATATATATATATATATATATATATATACACACACACATATATATATATATACACACATATATATATATATATATATATATATATATATATATATATATATATATATATATATATATATATATATTATATATACACTGCCGCTAACGGAAGTTAGGACAAAAAATATTTTTTCAAAAGAACAATATTAAAATGTAATTACGTTAAAAAATTATTTACTTATTTAGTAAAATTTATGTTTATATAAAATAAATCAAGTTAAATAAAATTTGTATCAAAAAAATTCTAAATTAAGTTATTTTAATGTAAATATATTAAAATAACTAACATTTAAAATAACATAAATTGTACTCACAAGTAAAAGTCTTATCATTTTAAATAAATAAACAGAAAACGCAGAAACATATTAAAGGTCACGTATGAACCTGTATTTTACATTATCAACTCAAATCTTTTAAGTTTGTCATTTAACAAGTATTTCTAGTGTTTACTGTGTTTTTGCAGATATTTTGTGTATTTTGTGTTAGTGTTTTAAAAATTTCAAGTGCAGAAGTTCCAAGGTAAAAATAAAAATTATTTTTTTAGTGTAAATTCAAAATATTGAAAAAAATATGCCTAAAGGTAAGCCAATAAGTGTTGAAAACAGGACAACAATACTCACTTTGCTTCAAGAAGGCTATACAGTTAGAAAAATAGCTGAAAAATTAAATCTGAGTAAATCAACAGTTAGCTATACGATTCGTCAATATCGAGAATCTGGAAGTTTGGAAGACAGAAATTGTCCAGGTCCTTCTCGCATAACAACAAAAACTGATGACCGACGTATAAAAATCATCAGTAAGCGTAATCGAACGTTAACTGCTCCACAAATAACAGCTATTTTCAACTGTGATTGAGAAAAAAAAGTTTCTGTCAGTGCAATCAAACGATGATTGCAAAAAGCGAATTTGCATGGTCGTGTTGCTATCCGAAAACCATACCTACGAAAAGTTAATCAACAGAAGAGATTCCGTTGGGCACAGCTCCACAAAAATTGGACGATGGATAAATGGAAATAAGTACTTTGGACCGATGAGTCAAAATTTGAAGTTTTCGGAAATAAGCGAAGAGTTTACGTTAGAAGATCTGTTGAAGAAAAAATGCTAACTCAATGTCTGGTTCCAACAGTAAAACATGGTGAAGGCTCTGTGATAGTTTGGGGTTGTTTCTCTCTGGATGGAGTGGGATATTTGCATAAAACCGATGGTATAATGAGAGCAGAACATTATAGAGATATCCTGGAAACAAGTGCAATCCCTTCAGGACTTCGATTAATCGGTGATACTTTTAATCTGATGCATGATAATGACCCTAAACATACTGCATTATTATGTGGAAATTATTTAGAATCAAAAAAAGCTGAAAATGTATTACGTGTAATGACCTGGCCTCCCCAAAGCCCAGGCCTCAACCCGATTGAGTTACTATGGGATGAACTGGATAGAAAAATTAGAACTGTATGTCCAACATCAAAATCTCATTTATGGAACATTATGGAACAGGAATGGAATAATATTCAAAAAGAAACAATTAGAAAATTAATTGAAAGAATGTTGAGAATAGTTAAAGCAGTTATCAATCAAAGGGTGGTTTTTTTGACGAAAAAAAAATTTAATTATTATAATGGTTTTTGTACATTTTTATTACATAAAACTGACTAATAATATATTTTATATTGAAAATGTATAAAAAATATAATTTTTATTAATATAAATTAAAAATTCTATAACGTAATTATATATTAATTTTGCTTTTTCGAAAAAATCTCCACTGTCCTAACTTCCGTGAGCGGCAGTGTATATATATATATATATATATATATATATATATATATATATATATATATATATATATATATATATATATATTAGAGTGGTTTAAAAAATTGAAAGGTGGAAAGTTAAGTTGGGTCACGTTTGCTTATGTTCTATTCCCCATATGGACCATTTTGCTTCATGCCAAGATTTTCCATAAACTAAAGCAACAAACAGGCTGATTTTGGTCAAAGCTTTTCTTTCATGAGCAGTGAGAGTTGTTTGATTCTTGAAAAGAAGGATTTTGATGGAATGGATGCTCTTTGCCATCCACCTGGCATGGTGCATGGCTCCAGGTGCTCAAAATCGCACTTCTTCTTTTGGGCAACCACCAAGAAAGATGAGGCACAATTGTAGAAGCTCGCCATAGTCTTGGCGAGCTTTTTTTTTTTCTTGGCGTTGGTGATGGCTTTTTATAGCATCATTGTAGTATGCAACCATTTCATTGCGGATATCAGTCATGGATCCACTGAAGAGCATTTCATCAGCAGCATCATACTTGCTTTGGTCAAATGTTGGCCATTCTTTTTGAAATCGTTTGTATAAACCTACATCAGATCCAGTGGTAGCTCCAAGATATGTGGATGCAAATACGCTCAAAAGTATAACTTCAAAAACAGGGTGGCGACATGCTATCCACACAAGGTCTTTCTTGAGGGTTTTTTCAATAATTATGCAAGCTCCAGATTTTAAGCCAGTGTTTGTTGTATAGAACACAAGCCCACATATTTTGTCTTTGAGATGCCAATTATCCAATAGTTCAAGGCAGGCACTAGCTTGCTCCTCACCTGTTCCCCTTATGATTTTGGGAACCTCAAGTAACTTTTCTTCTCCAGCTCCAGAAACTAGGATTGCAATTGTCTACCTTTACATTTGTCTGGACAATATCTGGTAGGATTTTTCCACCCCAGTGCAACAGAAGTGGTACCTGGGTTGAATAAGATTTTTGGTCCTCAACTGCCTTGGACTTGCATGTATACATTCTAGAACGACAGATAGTGCTGCGAGAAACTAAAATGCTATCCAGATCATGTCCAAGGGCTTGAGCAGCTGCAGCAATAACATAAGTAGCTTGCTGATCACTAATGTAAACGCGGTCAAGTGTGAGGTTCTGGAGTCAAAATGTTATTCCATGCCCTTTTTGGAGCTGAGTGAGGTAGCTTTGTGGAAACGCTGAAAAGTTCATCATCAGATACAAACTCAGTTTCAGAAGGGGAAGAGCTGGAAGAATGTTCTAACAGTAGAGTTGAAGCGACCACTTCTTGGTTTTTCTTGGCATCTTCAGCATCCCTTTCTTTTTGTTTTAAATATTTTTCTGCTTGTTTAATTTTTTTGACATTCCTGTTGGGCCAAATGCTTATCCATACCTCCAAAACTGGAACTGGAGAGATCTTCTCGCTGGGATACCTGAAACACTTTGTCTTCTTTATTGCGCATAATCTGCAATGCATCTGATCTTGCAACATCAAAAAGTTCCTCGAAATTTTTGTGTGTAATTTTTTTTAATGACTTGAAGACATTATGTAACTTCAGCAATTTTTTGGCAGCATATCTAACTAGCATAATTGGTATCCTTGCCTTTTCCCAGTAACGAAAGACGGATAATATGGTAATTGAGTTTAATGATTTCTTTTCTTCCTTTTGATAGGAAGTTTGATAGGAAGTTTGCCAGTACTTGTTGATTTGAAGGAAGTCTGGAGCATTCCAACTCTTTGATTGATTTTCCAATTAACCACACACTGGACTTCTTGTTGTTGGAGCTTTTGCCAATTTTACCTAAACAATTAACCAACAACTATTACCTAGAGTTTACCAATTCTGTTTATGTTATAGAAAACTTCTGTTTCATGCAAAAATTAAAAAAAAAATTTAATGAATGATTGAAATAACCTAGTACTACTACTACTACTAGTCTACTACAGAATGATAATTTTTAGTTTAATAATAAGAATTTACAGTTTGAACAATGAATATATAAATATTTAATTTAATTTTAAAAATATAATTTACCTTGGAATCTTTGAAGAATTCAAATTAGAGACAACTGTGTGTGATATAATAATTAATTACTAAATTATAATTGACTTAACCAATAATCGTATCAATAATAGTGGAGACTTATGCAGGAAATACAAAGATGAGAAGAAGTGAAAGCAACTAAAAGTTGACTTAAATTAAAATTAAGTAAGTAAGCAAAAAAAGTTGCTATACAAATAACATATTTCTTTTTAAAATCTCATTTTACAGATGACTATATTTAATTTATTATAAAATTATTATACATTTATTATATTTTACATGAAATAAAACTACTATTACTTATTACTTACACTAGTAATATTTTAACACTAGGTTAATATTTAATAATATTTAATATTTTAACACTAGGTTAATATTTAATAATATTTAATATTTTAACACTAGGTTAATATTTAATAATATTTAATATTTTAACACTAGGTTAATATTTAATAATATTTAATATTTTAACACTAGGTTAAAATATATAAAATAAAACCACCGCACAAAAAATAAAATAACTTTAGATAAGCCAAAAAAAATTACATAATATTTTCAGTGTCCGCTAAAATTGTTCAACTTTGCGCCACCTAAATATTACTGAATCTGTCTCATTTTTGGCTTAAAGACTCCTCTCATGTATAGAAACAAGAGCAATTATAATCCAAATTGATATTAATAAAAAAAATTTTAACACAGTAACTTGGACCACTTGCTTGATCGTCTTTAATTTTTATCTTTTTAATTAAACTTTATTTTTTTAATTATTATTATTTAAAAAGACGGGAAAAAGTTTAAAAACTTTGAAAAATATATATTTTAATAGATTGCTGCCCAAACCAAAACCAAAACAGTTGTTAAGAGCCATTTTACCACAAACAATAAATTTAGTTGTCAAACTATAGGAATATATATATATATATATATATATATATATATATATATATATATATATATATATATATACATACATATCTCATATTCAAAAGAGACTTTTATGGTAAAAAAAAGTCTCTTTCAACATCATTTTGATGACTTCAACATATAAGCTACATTTTTATGTTGTCTAAAATTCAAAGCAATTAAAATAATGCGGAAGTACATTAAGTTTTATTGTTTTTTAAAAAACCGTAATAATAATGACTAGAAAGTTTTCTAATTAATAGTGTTTTTGTTTTAAAAAAAAATATTTATAAAAAAAATGCATGGAGTGTTGGTATATCGACTATCTTATAGCGTGCTGCTACAAGAGACTGTTGCTAAATTGACTATCTTATAGCCTGCTGCTACATAAAAAATATTTAAAAAAACAACTAAAAACTAAAAATAAAAGATTAATAATTATAGTTATTATTTTTGTGGATTAAATTGAATGTCTAACTTCTGCAAATAAAATAATTGTTTTAACATTTATGTTCAAATCAATTCTAAATCAATTCAAGTTATATCCTTTGTTATATATATATATATATATATATATATATATATATATATATATATATATATATATATATATATATATATATATATTAGGGTTTCCCAAAAAACAACATTTTTGAAAAATATATGCAGAGACCCCCTTAATGTGTTCTATCTAATACAAAAACACTAGATTTAAAATTATTTTGAATAAAAAATATTTTAAAGGGTCCCTCAAGACCCTCGAATATTCAATGGGTCCCTAATATTTTCAAAAAAAAATTTTTTCAAAAATATGTCAACCAATATGTAATGTTTAAACTCTTATATGTTGTCAGAAAGTTTTTACCATATTTTGTTGACAAAAAGTAAAAATTAAAATGCAAGACCGGAATTTTTTTTTTTATTAATTGATAGACTGCCTGCCTCAACCAAACCCTCAGTCGATGTAGCAGCACTCCCTTGCGAGTCAGGCTAAAAGATAGTAGATGTAGCAGCACTCCATTGCGAGTTAGGCAACGGAGTGCTGTATCAACACTCCGCGCATGATTTACAGTAAAATAAAATAAAAATATAAACATTTTATTAAAAAAAATAAAAATAAAAACATTATTTATATTGTTAAAAACATTCAAAATGTTTTTAAAAACATTCTGGTCAATTAAATTTGCATTTTTGCGGTTTTTTAAAAAAACTATTAATTTGTAATTAAATTAATGGTTTAGTAGCTTTAGTAATAGTGGGGCAACAGAATTACACCATTTGACTTTCGCCAATAATCAGACTTGGCAATATTAGCTTTGTCAACTAAATATTTCTCTCAGAAAATACAATCTTTATATAGTTCCGATTTGAATAAACGAAAATAATTCTTGTATTTGATGAATATATTACCATTTCTTTTGTGTTCTCAATAGAGAATGCGTTTTTTGTAGCTATTTTAAATACTTATGATTATATAAATATAAAGTAGCTGTATAGTCATAGGCGATTCTAAGAATAAAAAATGAGGGAGTGGGGGGCGAATCCTTAAAAAAAGTACCGGCTGTTTTCTAGAAAGAAAAAAAAAGGTCCTCAAAACTAAAAATCGCCCTACTCAGATGTGTCGAATATAAGACTAGCCGATTATATTCCTCAGAAACTAACTATAACTTGAAAACCACCTTGTTTAGGAGAGGGAGAATTTAAGACATCCCCGTAAAGCTAACAACTATAAATTGCATAATACTTTTCTCCCTTGTTATTTGGTCAACTTTTTGTGTTTCAATGCTATCAAGTAATTCTACTTCACGACATCGTAGAGTAATTATTTTTATGAGGTTTTTGGGCAAATCTTGTAGCAACTAATGGTTAATGGTTCATTTTTAAAAAATATGTCAACCTGGTACTCAAATGAAGCGAAATTATATAAAAATTTCAAAAATAATATAGATTTCAAATATAGAATTGTTATTTTTGGTTTTATTACATGAAAAATTACGTTTTTTAACAAAAAAAACAAAAAAATGCATTTTTTATGTATTTTTATAACAATTTTGATAAATAAGTTAAAATTTTTCCAAATTAAATATTATTTTTGAAAGTTTTATATAATTTTGCTTCATTTGAGTACCAGGTTGAAACACTTTTAAAAAACTTTTTTTTTGAAAATATTAGGGACCCATAAATTATTTGAGGGTCTTGAGGGACCCCTTAAAATATTTTTTATTCAAAAAAATTTTAAATCTTGTGTTTTTGTATTAGATAGAACACATTAAAGGGGTCTCTGCATATATTTTTCAAAAATGTTGTTTTTTGGGACACCCTAATATATATATATATATATATATATATATATATATATATATATATATATATATATATATATATATATATATATATATATATATATATATACACTGTGTGACAAAAGTTATCGTACACTTCAAAAAAATTACTAACTCTTAATTTAGAATAAAAGAAATGCAAGGAACAAGTTAAAAACTGAATAAAAACTATTTGATTTATAATTATTTAAACAAAAATTGAAAAAACAGAACAAGAAAAAAATTTTATTTTAATATCTTGATGAAAAAGCAAGAAAAGTAACAAAAAGAAGGTGACAAAAGTTATCGTACGCTTTCAAAATAGTACACTTTGATAAATATTATGGGAACTAAACTTATATTTTAGTATCGTGTATTTTGTCCTTTAGCTTTTACAACAGCAGCAAGACGTCTTGGCATCGATTCAACGAGTTTTTTTGTAATAGACGGATCGATTGATTCCCACGTCTTTACAATTTGGACTTTTAATTGTTCAATGGTGTTTACACCTGTTCTATCTATTAGTCTATCGATTTCATCCCATAAATGTTCTATTACATTCAAATCTGGGCTTTGAGGTGGATGATTTTGTATGTCCCAACCTTTTTTTTCCATAAACTCTATCACATCTTTGGCCTTATGTTTGGGATCGTTATCTTGAAGAAAAACGAAGTCATCACCAATACCAAGATTACGTGCTGATTGTTCAACATTTTCTTTAATAATACGTTTATAGTAATGTTTATCCATATTTCTTTCAATAAATACTAACTTTCCAACACCTGCTGCCGACATACATCCCCAAACCATTACTGATCCATTTCCGTGTTTAAATGTTTGGACTGTAGTTCCATTTTCTAAGCAATTTTTTGATGAGCGCCATACACGAATTCTACCATCAGATCTTTTTACATTAAATTTAGACTTATCTGTCCATAAGACTTTATTCCAGAATGAGAACCCTCCAACAATACCATTTGTTGATATATTTTCTGTAATAACATTCTTATTGACATTAAGCCCTCATTTGACCAATGTCTGTTTATTTTTCAGAGTCAGAACCAACTTAATGGTAGATATTAACTCAGTATATTTTGTTAAGTTTATGTTTTTTGAAGTAAAAATCATCTAGGCATTAATTCCTTTGATCAGATCAGCAATGAAAAATTCTTGATTCATTTCAAATTCTGTTGACATAAAATTAGAGAGCTGGTTAATAATTTTTCAGATAAAGAACTAGTTAACATACCAAGTGAAATAAAATGATACAAAAAAGTTTTCATTTGACTGTTATTTGCTTCAAGTAACTTGAGTGTAATAATTCAGAAAACAAGTACTCATGTCAACAAACACAGAATGTGCAGTGAGCCAGAATTCACTTTTACTGGACAAAACTAATAATTTGTCATATAAAAATAATTTAGGTACCATTTTTGCACTGTTAACTATTTTGAGGTTGCGGTTTTAATGGTGACATTAAAACCGCAACCTCCAAATTAGTTTTAATTTGGGTTGCTATGGATACCTAAATTGCTTAACAACCACATATTTTATTAACCATAATAAATATAAACTGGACAAAAGTTTTATTGGATTTCTCCCATAATTACCACATTGAGTACTTTTATACTACAGATGTAGTGGTACTGTGGGGTTTTTTATTTCATTAATAGTGACACCTGAAATGACTGGCCACAGTTTATTTTGCATAGTCTCAAGCTTAAGTTTCTAAAAACATCAAAGTTATAAGCTAGACTAATATTGATGTGGCAGTCTGATTAAAAATTATTTTATGCACATAAAAAGTTAAACACTTCAGGGCTCTATTTTATATTTCGTGAAACTACTACATAATCCATATAAAAAATGAACCTAAGGTTTAAAGGGATCCCAAAGTGCAGAGACAAGTTGTGTTTATTTTAAAGAGAATGATAAAAAAAAAATGTTTGGCCAGAATTTTTTAGGTAAAACAAAATAATAAATGTATAGACTTTACAATTTATTCAAGCGCGTTTAATTCTAAAGAGTTTTAGTAAATGATGTCATTGTAGAACTTTTTTTTTTGAATAAATATTATTTGTTGTTTTATTTGTTTTAATAAAATAGTGTTTAGTATCAATCACGTGACTTTCCTATAAATTTTATAGGTAGCTAAACATAGGAATATTTTTTTATAGAGTGCGAGAACCATATAAAATTAGAATTTTTATATTACACTCTTAAATAAAATAAATATATAAAAAAAGTCATTGATCACTTTATTATATATTCTGAATCTTTTTTTCTATTTATGTAAATGATGTGAACTTTTTTAGTTTATCTAAGCCGTTTATTGCTATGATGTTTTTGTTCTCCTATCGTAATGACATTTTTAAAATTTTTAAATTTTTAATTAATAAATAATTTTGGTAAACAACATCATTTATTAGAGATAATGGCCGAACTCTTCAATTTATAGTTAGAAAATATTATTAAGTATGTCAATTTAGTGGAAATAATAAATTTTGATGATTTGCATATAAATATTAAGGTAATTTTGTATTTTGTATTTGTATTTTGATAACTAAACAATCAAAACGTGGCAACTCCATACCGAAACGAACCTCTTAAAAAAAAGCCAAAAAAAACCTGTATGGATAAAAGAAACAAAATAGTTGAAAATCAGCTATGAAAATTTGAATTTTGATATTGCTAAAACGTCAAAGTTAGGCCGTTTAAATGTTGGCGCTGAACAATGGTGTAAATATGATATTGTAAAACTATGTCACTTGAAAAAGAATGTCTTTGTTGCGTTGAAATAAAGGAAATAAATATCACCACAGGTATTACAAATTAAGTAACATTCTTTAAAATAAAAACTGATGTGCGCAGTATTAATAATAGTAATAATAACAAACATTAACTTTTTTGTACATAATGGTCATGTAAAGTAAAAAAAAGTTTTTTTAAAGATCATCTATGTATAACAGAGCATGAAACAGACAGCTTTTTATTAATTAAAGCAATAAATAATGATTTATGGTAATAATTCAAGACAGATGGCGATTAAAATTGTTATTGTGTTGAAGCGGGCATTAAAAAACATTATATTTAATATTCCCTAATTTATATGTCGTATTTGACAAGTATTTTACATTTCTCTTATCAAAAAACTAGCAAAATTGACAATGAAAGGAGATGGCAAACTTTGAGTAAAACAATAAAGTTTGTTTTTGTTGGTATACATTTATTATTTTGTTTTACTTAAAAAATTCTGGCCAAACATTTCCTTCAACACAATAACAAAAAACCTAAGGTTCTTTTTTATAATCCATATAAAAAAGAACCTTAGGTTCTTTTTTATAATCCATATAAAAAAGAACCTTAGATTCTTTTTTATAATCCATATAAAAAAGAACCTTAGATTCTTTTTTATAATCCATATAAAAAAGAACCTTAGGTTCTTTTTTATAATCCATATAAAAAAGAACCTTAGGTTCTTTTTTATATGGATTATGTAGTAAAACAAAGAAAGGAATTTGCACCATTAGTTGCATCTTTTTCATTTTCAGAACTATTGTTAGCATCATTTTATAGTTTGCGCAAAGATGGTAAAGAAAAATAGATTAAAGTTGTTATACAATTATCAGAATATTTGAGTTTTGGTTTGAAAAATAATTTTAAATCCAAACTTTCATATTATTATATATACAAAAAGGTTTAAAGGGATCCCAAAGTGCCGAGACAAGTTGTGTTTATTTTAAAGAGAATGATAAAAAAAAAATGATAAAAAATATTACTTATTTTTATTTTATTATTATTTTTGAATTTTAGAAGAATATTCTTATCGATTACAAAATGAACCAATATCAGTTCATTTTATAGTCATTGTTTGTTATTCTCTTCGAAACAAATTTTAGAGCTTTTACATATGTCGCTTTTGTCAAAGATACTTTATGAAACTAAATGGCAATATAACTTTATAAAACTAAATGGCAATATAACTTTATGAAACTAAATGGCAATATAACTTTATGAAACTAAATGGCAATATAACTTTATGAAACTAAATGGCAATATAACTTTATGAAACTAAATGGCAATATAACTTTATGAAACTAAATATATGAAACTAGGCAAGGTATTTTTAGCAGTTAACGTCATGCCATTTACAACTGTATCCAAAATATTAGGAACAGCTAACTTTAAGTTTTCTAGTATTGTATATGAATAAACATCAATATTTTTCATGTTTTATCTATGTAAAAACATGATTTACATTTAAAAATCTTATAAATAGGTATTTTAAGATATATTAATATTAAAACAAGTTTGTAACACTTATCTAGACTCACTAATTATTAGACCCAATTACTACATAACCATTAAGAATAAAATTTGCTACATAAAATTAAATATATCATTTACCTTGTAAAAATCATTATTAGAGACTGTGGGGACATTCACGGATTATAAACCAAATTTATATTGATAATATAAATACTGAACAATGTATTTCAAGTCTCAAATTACCTTGGACTGCAAAAGTATTCGACTATATAAGTAAAATTTAAAATCATTTTATTTGACATAACTTACATGCAAAATAGTGTTGCAATAGCTCATTTGAAAGATCATACTTGATTTTATTAAGTTACGCAACAAAGAGAGAGGTTTTAAAATTAACAACTATTTTATGTTTATTAGTAACACAAAAAACATCAAATTAAAAAAAAGCCAAAAAAATTTTATATAAAAAAAAGCACTTTTATCCTACAGCTTAGAAGCATATGGCATGATAATTATATATAGATATATACATTTTACAAAAGCTGAATGTTTAAACTATAAAATGGTATATAATAATATAACTTTTGAGAATGTATTTTTTTTTACTTTTGTCCACCACCTGGCCACTGTGGATTAGAACAGACATCTTTTAAATGACTTTTTAACACTTGAAATTAAAATATTTACACATTTAATTCATTGTTTGACAATGATAAGTCAGCCACAAAATATCAATTTCATTGAGTTTCAAGTTCTCTTTATCTTTTAGATCAATTTCGGTAACACGCTTTGAAAGCTTCAGATTTAATGAACATCCTACTCTTAATCATCTGCACAAGAACACCATTCATTGAGGTAACATTGGATCTGTCTAGTAGAGCTTCAGAAATCATTAAGGCATGCTTGCTAGGTAGCTAAAGAATATGACTGACTAAAGAATCTAAATCTGATTAATCAGTATTTGGTTATCTGTTAGGAAAATTATTGATTGTTGGGAGACTGCCTGAAAGTAAACATCCATCCTGCAAAAAAAAGTTTTTTGTAAGTGCTGTTAAAAATTAACACTTAATTTAATTTTTAACAGCACTTTTTATCAGTTGTTTTTTTTATTCAGCTATTTTTGTCTTCAACCCAGCTGGTTGTGCAAAATGAAGGTGGGAAGACAGAGCTTTCAGTGATAATGATAAAGTCACTGATAGCAGGATAGCAATAGCAGGAAAACCATAAAATTAAACAGCTTTTTAATTTCCCAACAAGTTGATTTAATATTCTGCACAGATTTTCTTAAAACTTAATGGAATGAGTTTCAAAGATTGTTGCTTCATAAAGTCAAGGAACTAATAGTTATCTTCTTGCACTAAAACTGGTGAATATTCAAATGAAACTCTCCCTCAGAAATGACAAGAACCCTCCATTAAAACTGGTGAACTATGTGTTTTAGCAGCAGACAATTAAAAAAAAACAGGAAATATTACTTGCAAGAAACAATCTTCTTGTCTTTTTAGTGACGTTTTAGTGTTTTGGATACAAAGGTTGGAAAGTTCAATTACTTTATGGTAAAGTTTGTATTTAGCCTGGGTATTATCTTTCCCTCCAATCCCCCAAGAATTAAACTTAAGGTAACTGTCTTTCTTTAACTACTCTTTTATTAGTTTACTTTTAGCTTTTTTACCTCTTTACTCATTGTTCTTATACTAAAAACACAACAACAAAGTATGAAACAAATGATAGATATGATTGTATTGTAAAATGAGTCCTCAAATAGAATTCCTTTCTCCAACAGAATTGTATTTTTCAAAACGAATTCCTAGAACTTTTTCTATCTGATTAGTTAAAAAAATCTCCAGGTATGCCATGGCTTTAGCCAAAATTAACCAATTTTCTAGGTTTTCCAGGTTCAGCTCAGACTGTATGTAAAAAATGCTAAAATTTAATTTACAAAAATCTTTTAAAGTTGTAAAAATAAATCTGAAAGTTTGTTTAATTAGCAAATATTTAAATATTATAAATGTATTAAAATATTTTTTTATAAATGTCATTTATACAAAAAGGAACAAGAATGTGTTCAAACTTCTGCAAAAGACAGCAAAAAATTATTGGGATGAAATAACAGCAAAAAATATTGGGATGAAAAACTGGATCAAGAAAACTTATGATAGCTTTCACCTAAAGAATACTTGAATAAATATGCAAGTAAAAGATTAAAAAATGTGTAAAATGCACTAACCCAAAAGAATAATAAAATTACCTATTTTTAAAAATTAAGCAATTAACCAAACATAAAAACAAAGTGAAGGGCGTGTATTTTTAATTTTTTATTGCAAATTTTTTAAACACATCACCTGTTAAGACTATCAAATTTTAATGTGTTTAAATATTATGCATCATCTCAAAATAAATTTTACTTGTATTGCAACTTTTAAACAAAACAAAAACAACTGCAAGAACACTTATTTATCCCATTGACACAAGCAGTTGCTCTTTTTGTTTGTTGTTGTTTATTGGTACAGTCGTAGATGTTGTTGTTGTTTATTGGTACTGTTGTTGTTGTTATTGTTTATTAAAAAAAACTTACAACTAATGTTCCTTCTTTGCCATGCTTCTTATGAAAATTAATCATCTCTTCAAAAGGGTATTCACATGTTATGTCACTATTTAACACAAAGAAGGGTTCTGTTGATTCTTCAAGCCAATGCCTAGCAAGCGCTAACGGACCAGCTAAAAAATAAATTTTCTAAAATCTATCATTTTCAATAAATACTTATTTTCATAAAACATTTTTAAATTTGCTGAAAATAAAAATAAAATAATTAAATTATAGTACCTGTTCCCAAGGGTTCCCGCTCATGTGACATACTTATCTTAATCCCAAGCTGAAAAAAATAAGCAATTGCTTAACAAAAGAAGCGATTGCTTAACAAATGAAGCAATTACTTAACAAAAGAACCGATTGCTTAACAAAAGAAGCAATTGCTTAACAAATATAAAATTACATTTATTCTAGTATTTTTTAGATATAATGCTTTTCCTAATGCATTTCCAAATTATCTAGTTCAATATTTTAAAGTACTGCTTAAGGAAGTAACTTTTTTCAATATTCCAGGTTAGGTCACCTTCAAGATCATCATGATCACCTTGCTACTGGGAACATGTAAACCAGTAATACTTGCCTCATGTCCTGCTTGCATAATTCACATTTCCAGGCAATAAAGCTGGAGTGATTTAAATACCTAACAATGGGTTAATCTGTTTAACTGGAATAGAAGGAAGAGTATGGCCATAAGATTCGAGAGTCGAATTAGAAGAAAAGTTTTTTGCAAATAGCTCTGCCTTATTCTTGGGAGAGGTAATAACATCAGTCCCATGAATAAGAGATGGAATGTTAAACCTACCTTTGTTAAAGACACTGTTGAAGATTTTCTAAAGTCTCTAGAGCATAACATCTGAGATAAGATGTGAGATTTAGTGAAATAAGAATAATGAGACTTAGCATCAGACAGCACCTTTTTGCATTGACCTCTTGCAACAATAAATAGGCATTTGTTCACAACAGAGTTGTTCTTTTGAAAAAGATGAAAAAAATGATTACAATTAGATATAGCAACTGCACAAGAAGATGGAAAAACCATGGAGTAGAATGAGGTTTGACTAGGTACCAACAAGAAGGAATAAAAGCTTCCATACCTATCTGGATCCAGGATGATACTTAGGAAACACATTTATTGGAGGAGAGACAAAAGAAATCAGCTTAAGGACTGTCACAAAGAAAATTACAAAAAGAATCCCAGTCAGCTTTAGGGTATTAGTAGGTAGCGCGATGATAGGGTGAGTCCAAAGAAGTAGTATGAGATAAAATATTTATAGAGATTGTTGCATGGTTGGAATTAACTAAAGATCAAGGAGAAACTGAACTCAAGCTAGGTTCAGACACAAATCAAAAAGTGAAAGTAAGTGATTAGGGTTGTCTGCAAAACAAGTCACAAAGTTAACTATAGCAGCCATAGTGCAGTGGTTAGCGCACTTGTCTCAGAAGCTAGAGGTCAGGATTCGCTACCTCTGGGTAAGTATTATAATGTTAGTAAGGAAGGAGGTGTAAACTTCCTTTTAAATGCTTTTCTGTGGTGCTCTGTAATAAGACCATAAGGACTTGATAGAGCACCTAAAATAAAAATTAAAAAAAAAATAAATGAGTAAGTGATTGATAAATACAGAAGTTATGGTCTTTAGTGCAAGCAGGATCAGTGGTGTTAGAGCCAAGCCATCCAGTGTGATGATCATTAAAGTCACCAATATCAATAAAAATGGCAGAAGGATAAAGAGAAAGTGCTTGGTTATTTTGGTCAGAAATTACATTTAAAGGAGTGCAGTCTTGTGAAGGAGAATGAGAAGGAACAAAGAAAAATGTGATTGGGTGAAAAGGTGACGAGTGGAAGCACATAAAAAAAAACGGACAGAGAATTTAAATCTCATTTCTTGACAAATAGATGTTTTATGATGCGTAAGTATAGGCCCTAGCCAAGCGTGTGACTATTGAAACCTTTGCCAATCAAAGGATAATAGTCACCAATACTGCAATCTGAAATAAAATTTAAATAAAATAAAAAAGTAATTATAGTGATTGTTTAGAATAAACCTATTTTGTGTAAACTAACAAATGTCAAATTTAATTTTTTTTTATGTAGGCATGTTTCAAGATAAATTTAAATATAATAAGTTGTTTGAAACTATTTCTCCGTGTCTTTCTAAAAACCTTTTGAAAGATATTTTTAAGTTACTTTAAATTATGAAAAAGTTGAACCAAATCTTTTGTTGCTATGGTATGATCTAATTTTTAATCATTTCATTGCAACTTTATTTTTTTTGTTTCTATTTCTACAAAGAATTATTTAAACTTTTTTTTTTAACTCAACTCAAATCAGAGAAATGATTAAAAATTACTATTTTAAATGGACTCCTGTAATTTTTTAAACAATTTTTTTAACAACTTTTTGAAAAAAGTAAATGTTTATACAATTTAAAAATAATATATATAACACTTTTTAGTAATTCAAATAAAATTTGTTTGTTCAATAAACAATCATTAGAAGTAATTTGTAAAAGCGTTTAATAAAAAGATAAATTTTTAAGTAATTTATTTTAAATCCAATTGAAAACATAACAAAAAGTTTTTTTTGCTTAGAGTTTGAGTTTTTGAGTTTGAGAGTTTGAGTTTTATTTTAGTGCTTCTATATTTCCTTTTTCGTAAGGAATGGTTTTCTTTTTTCATTATTATTTTTTTAAATTTTCTTCCTAGTTTAAGTTTAGCTAGCATTTCTTTTTTCAGCGCATTTCTAAAATGTTTAAAATCATTTAAACATTTAAATAGCTGTGGTCAAGTTGTTAAAAAATAAAATCATTTGCGTGGCCAGCAATAAGGTTTAACCATATGCCATTCCTGTTCAAGCCTGGAATCAATAAAAAATATGAAGAAAAACAATATGAAGAAAGCAAATTTTTGCACTGTAAACAATGTCTAAAAGAGAAAGGGCACCATTTAAAAATCTGCTCCTGATATGGCAACAATATTCTATACAAGAACGGATTTGAGATTGATAGAGATAAAGATAGAGATAAGAAAAATTGGGTTTTACCTGAGTTAAAGTTCACCAGCCACTGAGAGCTCTCTGCTGTAACAGAAGCAAGATCCTCTTCAAACTGAAATGCCCTCTCCAAGCAATCAGGGAGTGTTGACTTCTTGTCAAGTCAAGAATAAATGGTAGTATCATCAGCGAACAATGCCACCTTAGATGTAAGATTTGCTGGGAGATCGTTAATATAAATTAAAAAGAGTATAGGGCCAAGGATAGAACCTTGAGGAACTCCTAAAGTTACAGGATATGAAGAAGAGTGCTGTCCATCAAGAACAACTTTTATACTACAATTGGTAAGGAGAGATTCAATATTCTTAAAGATGTTACCTGATACACTGTAAGAAAATAGCTAATGGAGAATATTAGCATGCCAAGCATTATCAAAAGCTTTAGAAATGTCAAGAGCAATAACCTTAGCCTCTCCACATTTATCTAATGCTTGATAAAACCTATCAAAACCATTATCACAATTACTGTTATAAAAAATAAATTAAAAATTTTTTATTTTTATTAAAAACTTGTAAAAATGTACTTTTTTTATTTCAAGTTAAAAAAACCATAGTTTTTGTGCAATTAAATCTAAAATAATAATCGTAGTATGAAATTATCATTTTTTTGAAATTTCTATATAATTTCGCTACTTTTGAGACCCAACATGACATACTTTTGAAAAAACTTCTTTTTCTTAGGGACCTGTTAAAAAGTAAAGTTAATTGAGCTGTCCCTAAAACACATTATTTAAGTTTGCAATTTTGAACTAATTTTGCTGACCACAAACCACATCAAATCAAAGGGTAGCCCAAATAAAGTTCAAAAATAATTTTTTTATATACAATTTTGAAATGGTCTATGGAGCACGCTACATTTAAACGGCTGAAAGAAGTATTCATACCAGAAACTGAGCAAATTAGTGGCATTCAATGAGAATGACATTGGTTTTGTGTATGAAGTTAAGACAGTTAATTATTTAAAAGAAAATCATTGTAATACTTCAAAGATTCTTTATTTATGGTTGTGCTGCACAGTATAAAAACCACAAAAACTTTTACAATAAAGATGAATTTGATATTGATGCAGAGTGGACATTTTTGCTACAAGTCATGATAAGTTACCATGTGATGGTATTGGTGGCACTGTAAAATGATTAACTGCAAATGCAAGTTTAAAAAGCCCCATAAATGAACAGATATTGAATGTAATAAAATGCTTGACTGCTGTGCAAAAAATATTTAAGGTTTAATATTTTTCAAAATTAAAAAAAAAAGACTGACAGAATTGTACAACACTTTGAAAAAACGTTTTTAGCTGAGTAGAACAATTCCTGGAATTAGGAGCGTTCATCATTTTAACTCAGAATCTATAGATACTATTAGTTTTAAACAAACAAGTGAAGAATTTAATATAACAGGCATATTTTTGTTTTCTGATATTCAAAGTATTTAACCAAATCAGCAAAATAACTTCAACACATTGAAAATTAACATTATTGCATTGAAATTTGGTGAATTTGTTCTGTGTAAATATGATATGATAGGTTTGATTGGATTGGTATAAGCAAGATGTTATGGTAATATTTATGAACCTGCATGGTCCTTTTAACAAACTATTTAGACCATCTAGAGCAGATGAGTGTTGGGTTCCAATTACCAACATAATTTATACCATTGATGCAAATGTAACAAAAACTGGACGTATGTATACTTTAACCGTTGACGTATCTAAGCAAATCTTAACACAAGTCTTGAGACTTTATATTTTTGTTTTTTATTTTGTAATTATTTCAATATAACAAAACAAGTACAAACAAAAATTTTTTTTAAAAACAATATCATTTTTACTTTTTTAAAAATGCAAATTAAAAATTTTTTGCCCCACTTATTTTCCCCTAGTGCCGTGTACCCTCTGCAGGCCTTGTTAAGAAGCGTTACGCAGCTCGCATTTTGCTTGCGAAAAGGCGATTTGCCTACGCGTTCAGCAGTTTTGCGCTACGCAAAAACTTTTATCTTTTAGAATATTTAAATTATCTTTTGATTGTCGTTAACGTGACATTTATTCAGAAGAAATAAAGTCGTAAGTAAAGCATTTAACCGCAATTGTAAACTAATAGATTTTTTGTTAAAGAAACAGTTCGTTTCATAATTTTTTTTGTTAAAAAATAGTTATAAAAAATAAAGTGTTTCAAGTTTTATCTTAAGGAATTAAATATATAAATTCCTTTTAAAAATAAAAATTATTTTTAGTCATAATAGTTAAAAAAATGCACGATTTATTTTGATGTAAATATTTTATTAATAAGATATTTTGTTTATTGTTAATTCAATAACGTAAAGTTTTAATGACGTTCGTTTAATTTATGAAAATAAATTATGATCACGAATATGTTATCGGTAACTGATAAATAACAAAAAAAAACTCTTTATTGTTTAAAAACATTATTAAAAATAGTTCACAAATTAATTAAGAAAAAATTTATTAACAGTTAATAAAATAACTAAAAACCAACTGTAAAATCATAAAAAAATAAACAAACATTATTTTACGTTTCATGAAAAAAATATTTTTTTCATAATAAAATTTAGTTCATATTTGAAAAAAATATTAAAAATGATTTTTTAAATAAGAACTTAGATTTTATTTGTAACTTTTGTTGTGAGAAAAAAAAAAACTGTTTGTATGATTTTTAACGCGTTAATAAAGTAACTTTAATTACAATGCGGTACTTGAAAAAGACGCTAGTGGCGCAATATAACTTCTAACGATGCAAAATATATTTGCTGAGTTGAGTTACTTAGAAATGGGTTACGCATTTTCGCTACGCAGCGAAATCTTGTAACAAGGCCTGCCTCTGGTCGTCTGTCCTGGAAACAATTTTAACACGCATTCATTCGGACTACACAAATGCTGAAAATTTCAGAGCTCCAGTTTAACTGGAAGGTAGTAAAAAATATATCACAAAATCTTGAAACCTCTAAATAAATGTTGCAATTCTAAGGAGACAAGAGGGGCTTGGCCAGTATCTGCTAAAAGTAAAATGGTCATATTTCGGGATCTTCTTAAAGCCAGAGGCTAAAATTTTCAAAAAATTCTTATTTTACTAAGCATTCTCAACTGTATCAGCAAAATCGGAGATGTATAGTGACATGACCTGGGTCATTTGACATGGAATTACCCATAATGGAATTTTTTTATGATAAATAAAATCAATTTTCAAAATAACTTATAATTAAATGTAAAGCTTTACAATAAAGTAACAAATTATTTCTAACAATTGTTTATAATAACACTTAATTTAAATGAAATAAGTGTTTATTATAAACAATTGTTAAAAGTAATTTGTTACTTAATTTTAAAGCTTTACATTTAATTATAAATTATTTTGAAAATTGATTTTATTTATCATAAAAAAATACATACTGTCAGATGAGGTAATATGGCTATCGTGGAGTAATATGCCCAGTTTAACATACTTGTAATATTTAACATGTTTAACATGTTGTAATATGACCACTATTTGATTTTGAAAACCTGACTATGGCTATTAATATGTTTTGAAAATTTGTATACATTTTAAAAACACACTGAAAAAATTGTCTTAACTTAACTATGGAAGAAACATAATAAAAAACTTATTGCAAAAGAAGCAAATAAATCTTTGTGAAAAAAAAATAACAAAAAATAAAATAAAAATAACTTAACTAAAACTCAAATAAAAAAAAATAAAACTCAACTGTAACGATAAGATTATCTAAATTAAGTTTGGAATAAATAACTTTGAATCTTTTATATTTACTTATGTATTATCTATACTATAATAGTATGTGAAACTTTATATATTATCTATACTATAATAGTATGTATATATTTATATATTATCTATACTATAATACTATAATGGGCACTGCTCGAAAGAGCTAGCGTCTCTTGTGCCATCTACTAAAATTCATTCTCGTGTTACTCGTCATTCAATTAAGTGTCATCCTTTTTCTGTGACTGTTCCTAAGTGCTCCAAAAACGCTTATTCGTCTAGTTTTTTTCCTCGAACATCAGCTCTTTGGAATTCGCTTCCTTCATCTTGCTTTCCTGATTCATATAATTTGCAATCTTTTAAATCGTCCGTCAATCGTTATCTTGCTCTACAATCTTCATCTTTTCTCTTACAGTAACTTCCAACTTTAATTAGTGGCTGCTTGCAGCCTTGTTGGAAGCGAAGATTTTTAAAAAAAAAAAAAAAAAAAAAAATGTGAAACTCTTTTTAAATAAAATAGCAACTTACATAAACGACTGTTTAATAAATTAAAGTCAATGCTTATAAAATTAAATTTTTTTTAAATAATTTTTCCTTTTTTTATTTACTTATAAAAAAATCTTATATAATTAAATAATCTAAATAAAAATTTATACAACTTCCAATGATACTTTAATTAAAATCATTAGCTACTTTATTTAAAAATGTTTTGCCAATATAAAAACATTAGTAAAGATAAATGTGTTGAAATTATTTATTTTCAACGTTGAGTAATTCCATTTCAAAACAACCAGGCCATGCAACCCTATGTCTTTGGATTTTTTTAATATTTGTACCAGAGTTAGTACATTATAAAATAAGATAAATCCCAAAATTTCAAGGTCTAACTCCCAACGGTTCGTGAGTAATGGTTGTTTTAATTTTAGCTATTATTATTGATTTGGTCATTTTCCACCATTTTTAATTTTACATTTCTCTTTATAAAACCAAGCCTTTAAATGTGTGAATTCTAAAAATAAGTGACTTAGTTAATCTCAAGGTGAGGAATTTAAATAAATAAATAAAAAACTCATTTTATAATTAAAAAGTACCTAAATATCAATTATAAATGTAAAAATAATGGACACCTGCCACTGTAAAATTTTTAGGTGTGCGGTAAATTTTTTAAGCCTAAAATTTCAAATTAGGTCATTGTATGTTTGAAGAACATTGTGTGAAAAAATCATTTATGCCAAATACATAGTTTTGTAAATATTTTACTTTTGTACTAAAAATGTATATATAATTGCAGGGGCGGACCACGATTTTTTGGTGTTTGAGTTAAATAACTTCCAGCTAAGTTCTATACTCCAAACCTTTGAATGTTCATACTTATGTCATTTAAGGATGTTTTGCAAATAATTGCACTGCAAAGAGTCTGGGAACAAAAATACCCTAAAAAGTAGAAATCATCCGCCCAAACGTGAAGGGAATTGATTTTTCCAAACAGAAAAATTACTTGCTTTAATAAGACTAAAAATTGTACATATTTTTAAAATTTTGTCAAAAAATCATTTGGCATTCAGAAGGTATAGCCATGTAAAGTTTACAACCCCCTCAAAATGAGGGGGTTGTAAACTTTTACAACCCCCTCATATATTGTTTAGAAATCATTATTTTTCAATGAAATTTTATTACCTTAAAGAAATTTCTACCTAGTTTAGGATATTAGAATTCATATTTCAAAAAATTAATTTCCCCCACGTTTTAGATTTCTAATTTTTAGAGTATTTTTGTTCCCCAGTTCTTTGCAGTGCAAATTTTTGCAAAACATCTTTAAATGACATAAGTATGAACATTCAAAGGTTTAGAATATAGAACTTACCTGGAAGTTATTTAACTCAAACACCAAAAAATCGTGGATCCGCTCCTGAATAAAACGTGCAATTTTTATTTCTTTTCCTAAGAGTAATTCCATTTCAAAACAACCAGGCCATACAACCCTAAATTCTCTGATTTTTTTTTCAATTTTCGCCAAAGTACTTTAGGAAAAAATGATAATTCCTACCTAAATCTAAATCTAAGTGGTTCTCAAGTTATGAAAGTTTTTTTAATGTATTTTTTGTTTCCTTTTTATTCCTTGGTTCCTTGTCCTTTCCAATTATCAAAGTTTAATTGCTGAATTCAGACATATTCATCTAATTTAAATGTTGCAATTATTTCTACATAAATAATGTAATTAATACTTGTGCATTTTTAAATTTTCAAGTATAACATTTTTTAATTCATTATCAAAATGATTTCATGTGATATTGGTAAAGTTTTGAAGTCAGAATGCCATAAAACCTCATATTCTAGAAATAAAGAGATTTTTTTACTACATGACCTGGACACTGATACTCGTCAAAACATTGTATGGAGATATGAGCTGCGTGCTCGTGAAGAACTATTCAGCATTTGTAATCACCATTTTCACTACTTTGGAAAAAGATTTGAAAAGAAAAATGGCAATTGTTGTAATGTTTATAAAATGCATTAAAAAAAAAAAGAAAGGTAATTTGATTTCAAATATATTTTATGTAATTATATCAAAGAAACCCTTCTTTAATTTTCAAATTGTATTACTTTTCTGATGGATGTGGAGGACAGTATAAAAATTTTCAAAATCTATGCTATCAATCAGAAGATTTTTTATTGAAAGCTGAATGGATATTTTTTGCAACCAGTCATGGCAAATCTTCTTGTGATGCAATAGGTGATACAGTAAAACGAACAACAGCAAGAAAACGTCCAAAGAAAAATCAAATACTAACAATCGATGCAATGTTTGAATTTTGCACTCAAAAAAGGCTCACAATAAAGTTCTTTAAAATTGATAAAGAAACTATGGTTAATGTTAGAGCTACATAGAATAAACGATTTGAGAAGGGAAAAACAATACCAGGAAGTCGAGGATTTCACCATTGCATACCAGTTTCGAAAGCATCTATGTTATTTAAAAAAACTAGTAACAATATAAATCCAAAATCTATTAATATAACTAAAAAATCTAGTTACCAAAATTTAAGTTTAATAAATTTTGAGCTAATGCAGAAATACAAATATTATGCTTGTACATATGACTCGTTTTGGTGAATTGCAGAAGTTGAAGAAAAAGATGAAGAATATAATGATATAAAAATAAAGTTTATGCATCCACACGGTCCATCTGAACAGTTTTTCTGGCCGAAAAGGAATGATTATTGTTGGATACCAATCACCAATAACATTTTGGTGCACTTATATTAATACAAGTATGCATCATTTTTATTTATTTTGAATACTACGATAAGCGAAATATGCTATATTTGCTTTTTTGTAATAATTTTCATTTAATTTTTAAACTATGTATTTGGCAGAAATGATTTTTTCACACAATGTGCTTCAAACATACAATGATCTAATTTGAAATTTTAGGCTTAAAAATTTTACTGGGGCAGGTGTCCATTATTTTAACATTTATAATTGATATTTAAGTACTTTTTAATTATAAAATGAGTTTTTTATTTATATATTAAAATTCCTCACCTAGAAATTAACTAAGTCACTTATTTTTAGAGCTCAAATGTTTATAGACTTGGTTTTATAAGGAGAAATGTAAATTTAAAAATGGCGGAAAATGACCAAAACAATAATAGTAGCCAAAATTAAAACAACCATTACTCACGAACCGTTGAGAGTTAGACCTTGAAATTTTGGGATTTATCTTATTTTATAATGTACTAACTATGGTTAAAATATAAAAAAAATCCAAGGACATAGGGTTGCATTTAAAAAAAAAATTGGTTGTTTTGACGTGGAATTACTCCGTAATTAAAAACCAATTTTTTCAGTGCATTTATTTAAAACCGTGGTTAAACTGTCAAAACAAAATATTATTTGTGTGGTCATATAAAGACTTGAAATTGCATGCCTTCCTGACCAAGCCTGACTTATCAGTTATTTGTTAAAATATGCAAAAGTTTTTAAGATGAAATGTCTCACTCTACATACTTTTTATAGCCCAATATTGACCTGACATTTTAATGTCTGTTAGAAAAAAGTAAAATAATAATACTCTTGTCGTTTAATGTTTTTTACATGTAATTATTTTTGTCTTTTCCGATTTCAAAAACGCTAACTATTGCCAAGCAAATATTTGAGGGGCATTTTGGCTAAAATTTTAACCAGACCTCTATGAGCTATTTAGGTATATGCATTTTAAAGCTCAAAGCATTTACCTTAAGGTAATTGGGGTAAATAGACTAAGTTAAAAATTTAAAGCAATTGCTAATTTTTTAATTAAGCTAATTTAAAAATTGCTAATTTTTGAATATAATGTGCATCTTGTATGAGTAATTTACAAATAAAGTTCACAAATTCATAGCTTTTTTTAATTTTATTGTATTTTTGTTTGATAATCTAGTTTTGTGATTTGTGAGTTCCTTAAACTTTTTTCATTTCATAAACATGTATTGCAATGTTTTGTTGTTTAATTTTTTATTTTTTTTGTTAAGTGACCAAACTACCTTATTTTAAGATATTATAAAAATGATTTTCATTAATAAATTGTGCTTAAAGTTTTAAAGCTACACGGCTGGTTCAAATATAATGTACATCTTGTAGGAGTAATTCTTGAATAATATTTACAAGTTTATAGCTCTTGTATTTAGCAAATCATTGAAGAAAAAAAAACAGTCAAAATGTGGCCATATTACCCCATCTGACATTACTTTTTAAATAAATAAAAAAAGTTATATAATATTCTTTATTAATTTAAATATATTTTTAATAAAATTTATATATATATATATATATATATATATATATATATATATATATATATATATATATATATATATATATTTGATCTCACAAAAAGGAAAAAAAATTATTAAAAAAATGAGTCATTATATTATATTATATAAAACAGTTTTTGTTTTTTAAACCTACTGGTAAGTAATTATTCAGTTATTATTACTATAATCAAACCTTTTCTTCCTCTTTTTTGAGTTCTTCTTCAAGCATATCTGATAGATAGCTGACAGCAAGGATTACATGCCTAACCCCAGCCTGATATTTAAAAATATAAAATAAATTTAAATAACTAAAAAAAAATTATTATGCTAGCAATATAAGAAAAATTTATATAACTATCTAAATTAAAAACAAAAGAATATTTCATTTTGAATTATTTTTTATTTTTAGATAAATCTATTTTGTTTAAAAGGTTATTTTAAAAAGTAAATATGACAATATACCCTTTTTTTTTTTTAAAAAAAAAGTTTCAAATTATTAACAACAGAATGCATTTTTGTAATATAAAACTCAATCTTAAATAGAATATTATAAAGTTATAATGCCAACCTTTGCCAATGCTTCAACTTGGTGCAAAAGCATTGGTTTATTACAAAATTCAATTAAAGGTTTTGGTCTTGATAAAGTTAGTGGCCTCAATCTTGTTCCATACCCACCAACCAAAATAAGAGCATTCATTTTTAAATCTAAAGGATAAATTTTGTTTTTATAAAATAAAAAGCGCCATGAAATAAAAAAACACACACACACACACACAAACACAAAGTAAAACACACAAACACAAACACACCAACACACACAAACTTTCAATAAAACCACTCATTCGTGTGTTATTTTAAATTTTAAAAATGACTAAGTCGCCAATTAGCGTAACAACAAAGCTATGCTTTAATAAAACTTTCGCACAACAATAGTGTAAAAATTTTTTTAAACAATAGTAAAATAATATTTTAGTTAATTCTATATTCGTTTACGTAAGTTGCGTTCTGTACTCAAATTACGTGCGTACTTAATGTACGTGGATTTTACCAAAACGTTGCGTTGGTTAGACTGGGGTTAGGACTATTGTAATTGTACTGAAAACAATAACAGTAACAATAATTATTGTTATGGTATTAACTTAATTTAGAAACAATAACAATACTTGTGATTTACAACTACTGTAATTCTGTAATACAATAACAATAAATATTGTATTGCAATTCATCTTTATAAAACAATAACAATATCTGAAAAAAATATGTATTGTAATGACCCACTACAATAACAATAAATATTGTATTGTAATTCGTCTTTGTAATACAATAACAATATATTGTTATTGTGATAAAAAAAAAATTTAATGTTTAAATTTAATAATGTTTTAATAGTCCAGTACCCTTGTACCCTTGAAATTCAGTACTATTGTACCCTTGGAATAGGGTTCAACTAATATTTAATGATTGATTCTATTTTACTGAAACATAATGGGAGGGGATGGTGTGCCAGAATGGTAAATTGGGCAACTTTAAATATTGAAAATCAAAGTTAACGGTATCAAAAGAAAGGGAACCACCATTTTTCTGCAAATGAAAGGGATTTGGCAGACCCAAGACAGCGATTCAACATAAAATACGTCCTGAAAAAGCTAAAATAAATAATAAAAATGAAATTAATAGTTTTCTTTAAGTTTAAAAATTAGAGAATATTTTTCAATAATAAACTACAGAATGTTCATCAAATTAATAACAAGATAGGTGATGCGAAATCTAAATATGTAAAAATAAAATTTGCAATATATTGCAAATCCGTAAATAAAAACTAGCAAAAATAATAGTAAGCCCGTCAGAGATGAATATAAATACGTTAAAATACATTAGCTTTTCTACTTTAATGTAAAGTAATACACTACAATAGTTATTGTAATTGTTTTCATCAAAACAATACAATAGTTATTGTAATTTTATTTCATTAAAACAATACAATACAATACTTCTCGAATTTTATTGTATTGTTAGAAAAAAAACAGTACAATACTTATTGTAATTGTTTTTCATCGCAGCAATACAATACCAAAATAATTTTTTTTATTGTTTCTGTAATATTACAATACAATATTATTGTATTGTAATGTGTAACTGTATTTAATTTTTACAATTACAATTACAATAGTCCTAACCCTAGGTTAGACAAGGTTCTATCTGATTTTTTTCACATTAAGTGAGTAGCAAATAAATCACCTTTTTTTTTTTTTTTTTTTTTGTCTAAATAAAAAATATTTATATGGTTGTTTTTATTTATTTATGTATTTTTATGCATCAATTAACAAAAGAGTACATAAACAATTAAAATAACAATAATATAAATAATTTAACATTAAAAAAAGTTAAAATATTTTTTTTAAATTCTCCTCGAATAAAAAATTTCATTAAGAACCTTGTCAAACCAACGCGACGAAATGCAATCATTTGGTAGAAAGAAAAATTTTGAACAATTTGCTTACGTTTAATTTACATATATTTATTTCGTTAATTAATAATTTTAATACGTATACAACATTTTTTTAAATTTTACTTAAATATTTTTTATTACAATATACGTAATAGTATAAATTTTACACTAGTATATTAATTTTACTTTACATCCAATTAACCAATTGTTTTTGATTTCAGCTAAAATAAAATGTGAATTTCAGCCAAACAAAGGGTTCATTTGTGGGGCGGAAATAACAAGTATAAATGAAAAATAAAAAGCGAACTTCCAAATGTTTATGAAAGAAAAATTATAATTGCAAAATTTATATATGCAATAGAAAAAAAAATTATATATGCAATAAAATAGTAGGGGAAGACAGGGAAACATGGCGAAAGTTTCGAAAATCCTTGTTTCCTACAAGACCACCAGCCGTAGCCACTAATATTTTGTCAGTATGTATTTGATGCCCTAATTATTTAATATCCACCAAAGTAATTAGTTGATTACAATAAAAACCTACCCAAATAAACAAAATAAAAAAGTTCTTAAATTTGTCATCTTGCCCCGATAGTGGGGAAGATGACTGAAAGTGCGTTTTCCGATCCTCAGTCCATTAGACATTGGAAAATATAGTTAAGTGCAACCCAGTTAAGTTCAAAATAAAGCCAGGTTGCTCAGGCCTAAACTCTTTACCTAATTGGGGTAGCTGTACCCATAGCACCCGATACATTTAATGACCTATAAATATGTTAATAATATATTGCAGTTTAAAACTGAATTGAATTGCGACATGTCAAAATGCTATTTGGAGTTAACCAACCTTACACTATGCAGCCAAATCACTGAGTAACAGTTTTAAATCTCATAACATAAAAACTAGGCAAACTTAAAATCTTAAAACTATAAATAATGCGTTATAAATCACGCTCGATATCAGTCAGAGGCGTAGAAAGAATTTTTTGGTGTTCGAGATAGGTAACTTCCAGACATGGAGCAAACTCCAAACATTTATACGTTTATACTTATGTCAAATAATGAGGGTTTGCAAAAAATTGCGATGATTGGAGGCTGGGAACAAAAAAGCCCCAAAATTTTTGCCCCCCTGCCCCAAACGTGAGAGCAACAAGTTGATGAAATATTTTTTGTACTATTCTTAACTAGACTTATATTTATCGATAAATTTTAAGTTTCATTGTATTATCTATTAGCGTTTAAAAATTATTAACATATAAAATTTGCAACCCCCTCAAATTGAGGGGGGTTTAAACTTTATATGGTCATAATTTTTAAACGCTAAAATATTTTAAAATGAAATCTAAAATTTATCGATGAATATAAGCCTAGTTAAGAATAGTACAAAAAATATTTCATCAACTTGTTGCTCTCACGTTTGGGGCAGGGGGGGCGAAAATTTTGGGGCTTTTTTGTTCCCAGCCTCCAATCATCGCAATTTTTTGTAAATCCTCATTATTTGATTATATGGTATAGACATATAAATGTTTGAAGTTTGCTCCATGTCTGGAAGTTACCTATCTTGAACACCAAAAAATTCTTTCTACGCCTCTGATATCAGTAATACAAATATAATAACAAAAAATTAATAAAATACATATTTTTTTGTCCCACATCAACAGGAAACTTAACAGTCTTTTAAAACAAATCTATTTTCTTTTGTTTTTTGTAATACTTAGAAGATTTTCCGATTGGCAGCTATAACAAGTGAAACTGCAAATGACCGCACATGACTGAACCGCAACTTTTATGAGCCCAGTTATAATATTGTTTACTGCTTAGCCAATCGTCTTCTTACAGTAGTTAACTTCTTTAAACTTCAACTGTCTAAGTCTAAGTACGTTTAGATTATAGAACATTAGGGTAGAGACCTGTGTGGTACTCCACAGGTTGTACTTAATAAATTGGCTGTTTTCTTTACTAACTGTTTTTGCTTAAATAATTTTTAAGTAACAATAAAACATTTTCTTAAAGTTTCTTAACAAATAAACAATTTTTTTAAAGAGAATTTTATGATCGATTGGATCAAAAACTTTTGATAAATCAATGAAAACTCATAATGTATACTTGTATACTACGAGTAATCATATTTTTTAAGAAGAGAACACGAAAACTCCCTAATAAAACTACTAGGTACAACAAAGAAGAAGCATCCAAAAGCTTTGATTGTAATGTAATGCACTTGATAATCTAAATAAGTTTAATAAATAAATAGAACAACGGATTTATTTAAGATGGCAGTTACATTAGTGGAAATAAAAAAGTTGATATAAAAAATCAAGGATATGTTTGTTGAATTCGAAAGAAAAAAAAGAAGTGATGCAAAGATGACAAACCAGTGACTGGATTAAGTTAAAAAAGATATTACTGACAATGGTCAAAAAATCAAATTGCTCGACTCTGAAATAATAGAAATAAAGGATAGCTTGAACTTTCAAGAAAATCTTATTGATAAGAAGATAAATAATAATCTCGCTTCTTATGACAAAGATAATTTTTTAATGCATATAAAAAATAGTTAAAAGAGATGAAAGGAAGATCCAGAAGGAAAAATTTACGTGTAAATGAAATAAAAGAATCAGAAAATGAAAATTGGAAAGTTAGTGAAATAAAAATTAAAAATTATTTGAAGAGTGTTTAGGTTTATAGAGTATAAAATTTGAACGAGAAAAAAAAAATAGTTTTGAATCCTTTTGATTATAAAGATAAGGCTGAAACTTTAAAAAAATCTTTTTGTTAAAAGGTAAAAATATATTTATTAATGAGGACTTTGTACTGAAACAAGTCATATAAGAAAAAAATGTATGAGAAAAAATGAAAGAAGCCCAGCAATCAGATAAATTTGCACACATCTCCTATGTTAAATTTGCTTACATCTCCGATGATAAATTGATTATTTGCAATTGGAAAAAAAAAGTCTTGGGGGTATTAAAACAATTCTTCGAGATAAGTAAGAGTTTGGCATTATTCTATATTCGAGTATTTTAATGTATAAAATTGTTTTTCTTAATAATTTTTTTAATTTTTTTAATTGAAAACTTTTTTTAATAATTACTAATAATGTTTTTCGTTGTTTTTTTGTTTTTTTCAATAGTTATCTAATCTTAGATGGTTTAAGCAACAAAGATTTCAAAAAACTGTTGTTTGATTTTTTCAGAATAACTTCATCACAAATTTTTCTGATGAAAATCTAAGTACTCTTCAAAAAAACTCAAATGAATTTACTGGATGCACCATATATTGATTCTTATAATTTCAAAATATTAAATCAATCTAATTCAATTTATATATTACATATAAATATAGGAAGCATGCAACCACAGTCAAAAAGTTAAAAAAAAATGTTTTTGAAATTCTTAAACGCACTTTTGATGTCATAACTCTTAAGGAGTTTTGGCACGACTCAGAAACTTAAATTAAATCCAATTTAAATTTAAACTTTCCAAATTACCGCATAATTAGTCAACCACAAGGAAATGGTAAAAAGGTAGAGGACTTTGTTTATATATTTCAGAAAACTATTCAAAATTAAAAAGCAATTATGCTTAACCAAAAATAATTTTAAATGTTTAACAATAGAAATCATTAGTGAAAAAAATGTTGCTGTTTATGCGTATACCGTCCTCCGTGTGGTACTGTAAAAACTTTTCCAAGATTTTATAATATAATAGTTAAAAATAGTAGTAAAAAACTTCAACCATAAAACTGTGCATCAACCATATGGGGATATAAATTTAAATTCCCTAACCTGTAAAAAAAGATAAAAATAAAAATCATTCAATGATATTCTTTTTAAATATAATATCCACTTATTAATAAAAGATAAAAATAAAAATCATTCAATGATATTCTTTTTAAATATAATATCCACTTATTAATAAAAGATAAAAATAAAAATCATTCAATGATATTCTTTTTAAATATAATATCCACTTATTAATAAAAGATAAAAATAAAAATCATTCAATGATATTCTTTTTAAATATAATATCCACTTATTAATAAACTAGCTCGGGTAATTAAAATAAAAAACAAAATCTATGATATTAGTATGTAAATTATTTTCCTATATTCCTATATACATTAAAGTTTGTAACATCGAAATAACTTAGACTACTCATCCAAAAAAATTAACTTAAAAAAACCTAATCTATCTACGTAAAATACTAATAACTTTTCGCAAAAACTATATGAAGAGAAATGGGTAAAAGTCTATGAATGTCATAATACTAATGAAACATGTAATGCCTTTTTCAATAAATTTTTAAATATATATAATGAAACATTTCCACATGAAATAATAAAAACGGAAACGAAAACAATTGTTAACCTTTGGATGATCAAAGCTCTAGTAAAAAGTTCGAAAAGAAAACAAAAACTCTTCAACAAATTTCTCAAAAATAGGAATACGAAAACAAATACAAAAACTGTAAATACTTTTATCAATGCTTCCTTAAAAAATAATAATAAAAATAAAAAATAAAAAAATAATAATAAAAATAAAAATATTATGGTAAAAAAAAGTGTAAAAGAGTTTTATTTTTTTTTTACGGTAAAAAGATCTTCAATTCTTTTTATTTTTTTTTTTACGGTAAAAAGATCTTCAATTCTTTTTATTTTAGGTTGTATAGAATTTCGCGGTGTATTTAAATATATAAAAATCAAATAACTTTTTTAAAAAGTTTTTTAAGAAACTTTATTAACCGTAAAAACCCCTCCGGATGGATTTAGGACTTAAATTGTCATAACTAGCTCAATATAAAGAATTTTGAAATAATTTTTTTAAATAAATAAACTTTATAACAAGACAAATCAAACGATATAAAAAATATTATTTTTACAATATAAATCTATCTTTTAATTTATTTTTAAAAAATATTGTTTCTTTCCGGAAATAGGTGTTTATGTCCCTAATTCCGGATGCGTATAAAATACAGAAAAACACATACACAAATAATACTAACATTAAAATAATTATTTTAATCCATTAAAAAAAATGAAATCGTTTAATAAAAAAAGAATATATATTATTTTATACACATTAGTTACAAATAAATTCCACGGTTGGACGATAATCAAAGACACATTCAATGCATGACGTGTGAGCAGTGTTCAATTTGAACACTGCTCACACGCAAGCCATTGGTTATCTAAGTTATTTGTCCAATTAATTTCGCAAAAATAACATAGAAGATCATCAGATACTAAAATGTTATTTGAAGCTTGAGGAAAATGAGGGTCTTCTAATTGATTTTTTGTCTTTATACCTTTTTTACCTGGTATTTTAGACAACTGACTTTGTCTCAACTTTTTTTTTTTCTTCTCTTTTCTGTGCATTTTTCGCTTTTTGAGTAGCAGTGGAAATCTTTTTTTGTTCTCTAGTAAATTTCTTTGCAGCTTGTTCATCTAATTTTTGTTTTTTTATGCTTGTTCAGCTTCATCGTAAGCTATGGCATCTGCCGATGTCATATTATAATTAGCTGGTCGCTTTATTCTCTCACTTTTTTGAACTCTTTTATTTAGAGTTGGTGTCAATTGATCTCGAAGCATATTTAACACTGATTTTTTTTAAATCTTTGCCCACTTGTTGAACAGCATTATTCAAAGTAGCATGGAAGTTATTTTAGAAGAAATTTGCGAACGATCGAGTGGAAATATACCAGTGTTTTTGAAACCACTCCGTGCATTTTCAGGTTTAAACCCACCATTTTGGATGAGATCCTTAAACAAGGCCGGAAAATGTCGATTAGTCAGGCTTTGAAAATGATTTTTAGTCAAATAACTTTCGACAGTTCTCTTCCATGCACATTTTACTGTTTTAAAAAAAATGGCTGGTATGAGCCGGCAAACGCCAAAGTAAAATAGAATTTTCTAAATCTTTTTTTTTTCAACTCTAAGCTCATATGTGAAGCATGACCATCAAGTATTAGAACTTTAAATCCTGAAAGTTTGTTTGCGTAAGGCAAAAAAACTGTTTTAAACCACGACAAAAAATGTTTGGATTTCATCCAGCCTGAACTACTACTGTTATAATAAACATTCTGGGCACCGCCTTTGCACCAGTCTTTCATAGCATGTTTTCCTTTATAAATTATTTGATGAGGTAAATAATTACCGAATGCGTCACAACAAGTCAAGATTGTCGTCATTTGCTTTTCATTCGATGGTGCTAGCTTTTTAGGCTTTTTTGTTCCTTTTCTACAAATAATTTTGACTTTGCCTTGATCAAATTGCAAACCACACTCATCACAGTTAAATATTTGAAACGGCTTATCGCCTAAATTATGTTCATTATATGCTACTGCTAATTGCTGAAACCAATTGTCAATTATAGCTGGTTGTGTGGCCACAGCTCTAATAGTTTGCATACCGCTTACTTTTTTTGGCAAATTTCTTTACGATATTTATTCATGAAACCGGAGTACCATTTTCTAGTCGGTTTGCTGTCTTTGAATAGACTATGTTGGTTTAATTCTTTTAAATAGTTTTCAACAACAACAAACACGTCTTTTCTATTCAAGCCGAAGCCTATATCACTCATCAATTTTAATAAATCAACAATAATAGCTTCAGTGATGTTGCTCATCTTTCTTGGCGCTCCTCGATTATTAGATGATCCTTTTGTTCTGTCAAAAAGTGTAGATTTTGCCACATTATAACACTTAGCAGCTTGTACGTATGACATTTTTTTTTCAGTAATAGCTTGAATAGCTAGCTGGATTCGACTCTCTCGCTCTTCTTTTTGTTTAAAATTATCTATATTCTTTAATACAGTAATACAATTAACACAAATGCGTTAACTTTATGGATGCTAAAAAAATAGCTGTATCTGGATTAGTGTCAATTATTTTTTCCCTGGTGGCTATTTTATTTTTTATTACTTTCATGAACATAATATATTATATTATGTGCATGAAAGCGATAAAAAATAAAATAGCCAATTGTAATTAACTGTATCCGGGACTCAAAAGTGTATTTGTTTATTGCTGCTGGCTAATTTGTTTATTATTTTTTTTAGGTAGATAAAATAATAATTACCTCTATCCGGAATTAGGTGTCTTTTTTTTTTGGCTGGTAGCAAATTTGTTTTTCATTTTTTTTCAATTATTTCAAAAAGTAATTTAATTTTTTTTTTGGCTAAAATAATCAGCATAAAATTCTGCACAAAATAGTGTTTTTACTTTTTAATTTTAACCGAAAAACCAATGTATTTAACGATGATCTACAATGCCATATAAAAAGAAGCAAAGAAGCGATTTTTCCACTTCAAAAATGAAGCTAAACTTTGTGAAGATTATATACGAATATTTGTTAACGACAAACACGATTTTCAAACTATAATAAATGTTACCAATAAGTCTTATGAATGTTTATAAAATCTAGAGAAAAATTAAAAGAAAAATTTGAATAGTTATCTCAAGAAAAGTTGCTGCATGAACAAAACAATAACAACGACAACAACAACAACAACAACAACAACCATCACAAATCGATTTAAAAAGTTAAAGAGGTAACACTTAATTTAGCTAATTCTGATACACCATTACATTACAAAAAACTACTTGATCTCGGTCCAAAGTTTGTCCCCAATCCAAAACACATACCTTATTTAGATATTATAACGATTACTGAATCGTCTGCTTTAAAATTACAGTATAACAAGAAAAAAACTGAAGGAGTTAAACTAAGACAGGATGTTTTAGAATTTTAAAAATGGCTAAGCCTATCAAAAGTAATCTAGATAAAGAACAACGTAAAGCTCTTTATTAGATTAAGAAAGACAATAATACTATAATATATTCGTTTGATAAAGGATCTGGGCTAGTGCGAATTAATTCTGATAGTGCTTTAACCAAAATACAAAAACATTTAGGAGACAAAACAAAAAACTCAACTATGATCCAGCTACACAAATCATTCGTAAAGTTCAAAACACACTCAGAAAACTAAATAAAGCAGGTCGATTTACGGTTAAAGAATATAAATCTTAACCCGAGTAATGTTATACCACCAAGCCTGAAAAAAACGAGTTATCGTAAGCACTATTGAAACGGCTACATACAAAATGTCTAAATTATTAACTAATATGATACAACCCATCTTCAATAAAAACAATACACATTTAAAAAACTCTCAACAATTCTTAACTAATATGATACAACCCATCCTCAATAAAATCAATACACATTTAAAAAACTCTCAACAATTTGCAAACTTAGCTAAATTATGTGGGTTTATTTGAAAAAATGTTAAAATAAACTTGAGGGAAGCAAACGAACCTAAGTTTTTTACGACAAAACCCCTTTTTCTGTACAAAAACTTACATAAAATTAAAAAATAAGACAAAAGCAACAAAAAAAAATAGGTTTTCACTGACTTCCTTTTGAATCTTTTGTTATATTTTTGTAGATTTTGTTATATTTTTGTAGATTCTGGAGTATTGATAAAAATGAAATCCAAGTGGCTTATGATATCATTAATTTATATCCTTCAGTCCCAGTTAAGGAAGCGATAGTTGTCCTTATTTAGAGATTAAAAAATGATCCTTATTTTACATCAAAATTTACCTTTGATGAACTAAAAGCACTTTTAGATATATGTCTTTTGCATTTTTATTTTTTATATACTTGACAATTTTTTTAATTTATATACTTGACAACGAGGGAAATTTGAAAATTTCAAATAAAGAGTTACAACTATAATAGAACTTTTTAATTATATTTTACTGTCTTTTAAAATTTGTTCCAACGTATGAAGTTTTGTGTAAATTGGTGACCCGATTATAAATCATTGTTTTAAATGATTGCGTAGCTGAAAAACAAAGAATATATTTATAATATACTACCTTTTAGGTATGCATCGCGAAGACTTAAGGTTTATAATTTTGCCTTGTCGCCCGGCGATGCGGGATTGATTTCTCTACATGTTTTTGCGTGTACTTTTAGGTTATATTTTAAAGAATTTAGTTCTAGTTTTATGCGCAATGTCTATGATTGTTGTTAAAAAAAAGTTTTATTGTTTATACAATTTTATTTATTATAAAAATTAGGAAGTGTGAACTGTGATAGATTATTACATCCGCCTGAATTATCCCCTCCCCCCATTGAAAACTCAAAACGAGGTTGCTCTTTCGGGTTATAGCTGTTAGAAGTGTACCTCAAATGCCCGTATTACCTTAAACATAAATATAAGGGATTGTCCATAAAGTACGTACGCTCGGAGGGGAAGAGGGGGTCTGCAAATGGATATATGAGAAGGGAGGGCAGTGGGTCAATTATAAAAGAAAGAAGACACTAAATTTAAAAAAATATCATAAAATGCTAGATAAATAGGTCAAAAGCGTAGGTACTTTTAAGGAGGTGGAGGGTACTTAAAAAAGCGTATTGCAAAATGCGGGAGGGGGGGGTACGAACGCCAAAAATTTTAAAATTTAACCCCCTTTCTCATGTTTCCATGCGTACTTTTAAGTCCCCACCCCTTAAAAAGTATGTACGTTCCCCCCCCTCCCCTGTTAGATACCTTATACGAACCCAAAGCCCTTTGTTTGTGGCACAGGATTCTAATTTAAAAAACGTCTTCAAATATTACTTTTAATTAAGTTAAATTACGGGTTTTGGCCGAGAGGTTAATGTTAAGGACTTCGACAGCGGAGACCCGAGTTCGATTTCCGGTCAAGGCATATTGTATTTTTTTTTTGTTTTAACGGCGAATTAAATTTCTTTATTTTCGTCTGAATTATTACCTCCTCCCTAGAAAACCACTAAACCTTCGCCTGAATTATCTCCTCCCCCTGGTAAATCAGTCAGGATAAGGTGTGATAATAAGATGTTGTGGTAATTTTATTTAGTGATAAAGATAGAAATTTAACAACTATAAATAATTAGTCAAGTATTTTTATATTTGTCTGAACTTGTGCGGGAGTTCGACTCCCACCACGTCCCTGGAAGTACCGCGCTCAACTTAGTTTCTCCACACAGCAGCCTTGCTCGGCAAGGTTTGTGTTTCGGAGTTAAAGAGTTGAGAGAGGGTTGCACCACGAATAACAACTAAAAAATAAAAAACAAAAAAATGAGTAGCCTCCTCGACTGTAGTGGCCCCCTCGGGCCTTGTGGAGGTGAATAATCTGAAAAAAAAAACAACCTCCCCCCTAGTCAATCACTCCATATGATATGGTGTGATAATAGTATTGCGTGACAATGATAGAAATTATGCATCTACACACACACACACACACACACACACACACACACACACACACACACACACACACACACACACACACACACAATCTATGTCATAGTTATAATTTATGCTTTAGTGACATGACTTAAATATTATGTTGGCTATATTAATAACATATAACGTGCTATACAACATTCTTATAGCATTTTTTTTTTATTATAATAGGCATATACATATGCATGTATGTCTGTAATATTTTATTCATAAGCGAGAGGTTCCGAGTTCGATCCCCACCACGTCCCTGGTAGTACTACACTCAACTTATTTCTCCGCACAATGGAATATATGGAACACTCAACTTATTTCTCCGCACATGTATATATGTTTTTTTGCTTGGCATACCTTTTTCCGTTATGTATATATATATATATATATATATATATATATATATATATATATATATATATATATATATATATATATATATATATATATATATGCATAACGGAAAAAGGTATGCCAAGCAAAAAAAAGCTCAATTGCTTTATTATCATTTATATAATATATATTTATTTTAAAGAAATAAATCTTTTTTCAAATTTCAAAAATTCAATTAGTGTTTTTTTGTTTGGGATACCTTTTCCCATTATACTGTTTATTATCAAATTGGCATATATATATATATATATATATATATATATATATATATATATATATATATATATATATATATATATATATATATATATATATATATATATATATATATATATATATATGTATATATATATATAAATATATACATAATTTATACAAGGATGTATTCAGATTATAGAAACCATATTATAATATCTGAATACATCTTATAATATCCATATGAATCATATTTTTTTTCTTACCAATCAAAGATTGGCAGTAAAGATATACAAATATAAATCATAAATATAAAGTTCGAAATATACGAAGTAAATAAAAATATAGTTGCGTACAACTTCGAGACATGAATAAAATAAATACCAATTACAACAATATAATAACGTGTACGTAAAAATAATAAGAGAAATATATCTCTATATTATTCCAATTAAAATAAAATATACAATAAATAAAAATAAATCTGCTGATTTTTTTGAGTAGGGTTTAGATGTTTCACTATAAGTTTATTTACCACATTTCTAAATAATGTTAGTGTAAAAATAGGAGACTTGTTCATCAATTAGAACTTCTAAAAACTTTGAATTCAGAGCTCTTTTGATGGTTATATTTTCTATATTAATTGTTGGTAGGTTCAGGGGTATTTTTTTAATTTGTTGATTACAGTGAAATAGTATATACTTAGTCTTCGATTGTCTTTGACGAGTAAAATAAGTTTGTATCGTCGGCAAACATTATAGTTTTAAAGATATTAGAGGTGTTTGGAAGATCGTTTATATAAATAAGAAACAAAAGAGGAGCAAGAATGGAACCTTAGGGGTACACCAAATTTTGCCTTTAGTAAATTTGAGTTGCTTTTTCTATCTATAATAACACACTGTTGTCTGTTATTAAGGTAGTTTTTATACCGATTTTAAGGTCTAATTTTTTATACAATAGTTTTTCATTTTTGTTAGTAAAATCTCATGGTTGACGGTGTCAAATGCCTTTGACAAATCAATAAAGGTCCCTAATGAGATTTTTTTTTTAAATGATCAACTTAACCTATTTGAGAGTTCAAGGATTGCATGCTCTTTTGAAAACCATATTGACCTTTATTGATAATTTTGTTAGTTTTTAAATATTCGTTTAATTTATTATAGATTATTTGTTCTAGAAGTTTTGAGAATACCGAAAGGATAGAGATTGGTCTATAAATGTTTAAAGAATTGGTTGCTCCTGTTATTATATATTATGATATATGAATACATCTCTGCACATATTTGTTATATTTATATATTATTATTATACTTTATTATATGGTATATGGCATATAAAATGCCAATATTTTTGGAATGATTATTACTATAATATTTTTAATTCATTCTAAAACTTCATTATTTTCGTATCAATTTGTTGTTTCTGTGATTTTTCAGAAATTTTTTATAGGAACAATAGTAGTATAAAAAACGGGTTCTAGCTCATTTTTTTTCAACCATATCCCTAACCATAATCTCATATCAGATTTAGCTATATCTCTAACCATATTCTCATAAGTCATTTCAACCAGTCTAAGTATGAAATGCTGTTTCTATCCCATAAAAATTCTTCGAATTTACAGGATCCAAAGGACTTAAAAAATCAAAAGATTTTTCCGTAGGTCCAAAGGACCTTAAAAAAAGTGCATTTTCAAAAAAAGTGTGTGAGCTAGAAATATGATACATCTCTACCATTTTCCAACATGTATATTATGAGATCTCTTCAACCAGAATGACATGGTATTAATTTAATTATATAATTATAATTATAAGGTGAAATCTAGCTTAAGCGTAAAAGAAAACATGTCCTATTGAAGTTAAACTTCTGTAAAATGAGATAGTAGTTGAAAAACCAATTGCACTACTTGATTGATACAATAGCCCAGATGATTCATTGTTAAATAAATTAATATTAACACCGTTCCACAAAGAAAGATAAAAATCTTCTAAACCAGATGAGCAATATATACATACACTATTCTGATCAAATCCAGGAAATACTGTATAATTATTTACGTTATATAACGTCAATGTATTCATAACATAGTTAGTACTTTTTGGAGAATTGTATGCCTCATACATGCGTACTCTAGATTCCCACCAATTTCCAGCTACTCCAATAACATGCATTCTAATATATTTAAGAGAAACACCTTGACCAGCATAGTCTAACAGTATATATTCTTTATCATAAGTTGTTTTCTCAAATCTAAATGTTTCTGAGTATAATTTAATACATGACAATGATTGAGGTATTGATGTAGTCATTGTAATATAGGGTTGTATCCAATATGTAACGTTTTTACTGGTTTTATTGCATAATTAAATTACTAGACTAGTAGTAAATGGCATATCAAGTGTAATGTATCCTCCTAATGCATTAGCTGTATATACATTACAACCTTGTAAAGAGTTTGCATAAAATGGTCCAACAAGTGGTGAAAGTAATAAATCACATGCTAAAGAAATATTATTATCTCCAACACTATCTGTAGAAGTAGAAAAATCTCCTATGCAAAGTGTATAATCTGCATATATTCTAAGATATACATTACCAGGAACATTGATATTAGGATCTAATCTTTGGAATGTTAACCATAGTTTTCTGAGAATACCAAGACCAGAAGGTTGTATAAAAACTGTTGTTGCATCAACACCTGTATTTGGTGGAATAGTCTTGGATTTTAATCCAAGGCACGTTAAACTTGAATTTGGTATTATTCCTAATTCATTAAGATTAAGTGATATATATATCAACATAATTTTTTGTAGTAGCATCTTGTGAGTTAGTAGGTTCTGCTACATTTATTAATTTATAAGGATTCATATTAATATTACTAGTTGCATTATTTAGTCCATCTCTCCTAATGAACAAGTTATTAGCTTGAGATATTATTAAACCATCTAAAGCTCTACTAGAATCGCGTCCGAATTTATCAATAGGCATTTTATATATAAAGAAAAAAAAATTACCATAGATTATTAATAATATTCTGAAAATCATGTCCCTCATCTAGTTTTTTTAAACATATAAACACAAGTGTCCACAGAATGAGGTATTTCCAAATTGAACTCTTTCACTATTATAATAAACAAGACTTTTTAAATAATTAACAATTTCAACAGACGGTGGTATTCCATAAGAATCAAAACTTAGTTTTTGATTCTTATGGATTCACTGGACTTGCTGGTCTTTGTACCAGCAAGTCCAGTGAAATCCCTGCGTACTTGAATCTCCTATATTTAATATTCCACATTCTTTTCTTTGTGTATTTTTAGGTCTTTTAGACCCATATGAATTAGGTAATTCATCTCTTACAAATACACCTCTAAAATGATTTATTTTTAATTTTTTTGCTGCTTTGATCAATTGAAAAATGTTAGTGGTTCATTGGGTAGAATGATTCCTTCAACATTGATAAGTTTATAATTGTTTTTTTTCATTTTTTTCACTTATAAATTGTTTTTTTTCTCAAAAAAAACAATTTTACTTTTTAGGCTACCCTATCACCCACCCTTTGGGATACCATACCCCCTACTATATGGGCTCTTTTACTTATTGTCCTATTGTCCTAATTGTCCTATTGTCCTATAGTCTTATAAATTATTTTCTTTTAGTTTGTAGTGTCCATATGATAATGTGTGTATGCAATCTTCTAAAATAACTCTTTTATCGTCTTCTGCGCTAAATGCTATTTTATTGACCTCTTCTGTGTAAATTTCATGTGAATATGATCTTATTACTTTCATTTTCCTAATATGATCTCTTTTATTTAATAGACAATCTTTGTAATCTTCATGTGTTATATACTTTTTAACAACATTTTTCTTTACTCCTTTACATTTTTTGTTATCTTTTCCGTGTACTTTGTAAGAATACAACTTTGATCTGAGTCCTACAAATTCTTCAATTTGTGCTCCTCCAGTCTCATCTTTAAACATTCCTATTACTTTCTTATTGAGACCAACTTTAAATCCTAAATTATTAATTGCTGGGTGCTTTGGGTTAAACTCACTTGTTTCAAATTTACTTTTAATATCTTTAGAAACATCAGCATAAAAGTCTTCTGTTTTAATTTCGTATGCTAAAGAATCTGCATCTGTGAATAATAGTTTTGCTCGATCAGCATATTTTTTCTTTATGTAATCATAATGAAATTTATACATTAGAGTTTTGCTCAAATCTAATATACACATTCCTAAGTAAATTGGTTTAGCATATTTTAATTTTGTTCTTTTCATATGTATTGCGATTAAGTTTTCATCAAATATTGTTCTACTTTCAAAGTTTGGTTTTGATGCTAGTTTAATAGCTTCATTTCTGTTTGTTACTAATCTAATATCAACTCTGTTTTCAACATTCTTCATTGTTTTTCCAAATTCCGAATTGTTCATGAGTTTAAAAAAGTCTTTTTCAAAATCATTAGTTGCTTTAGTTGTAAGGTTTGTATTTAGTTCAATGTATTCATTTAGCCATGCTCTTTCTTCAAACTTTATGCCTCTATGAATTTTAGTAATCTTTAATCCTAATCTTTCATATAGTTTTAGATTTTCATAATGTACTATATACTTTTTCTTATTATTCAAGTTGGGCACTATTTTTTCAACTTTATCAATATTTAATCTTTCAGGTGCAAGTGGATAATCGTTATATTCATCATGTAGATATTCAGGGTAATCTAATTCTACCTCTAGTAATTTGAAATTGATTTCCAGTTTTCTATTTCATTTTCGTCCATCCATTTAAAAACCAAGAGTTGGAAGTGGTTTACTCATTGCCCATCCATATAAATTATTAGCATCTAAATATTGGATGAATGTTGATGGTTTGCTTTGATCATACTCATCACCCATTTACTTATTATTAGAAATTCCTAACCTATTTGATATCATATTAATTCCACCTCTTATACCTTTCTTTATCATTAGTATCATATCATAATCACTTAGCAAATCTAGTTTTTTTTTGTTTTCTTCAATGCTGCATACCAAGCTAATCCTGGTGATGTATTATACCAAGCAGGATCTAATTTATAACAATTCATACAAACATGTCTAAAATTTTCAAAGACGTCAGCTAGTAAAAGCACATCTGAAACATTGTACAAGTCATGATAATCTCTAAATGTTTTGCAATTAAACTCATTCCATACATTTTGTGCATCACTTATATCTTCATCGTTTAGTTTTGAAAAGAATGATTCTTTTGGTGGTAATTGTGTCTCATTAAATCTATTAAAAGAATCAACCCAATCATATGGATATACACCTTTTCTGAGTAAAAAATCTAATTTTTTGCCTGAATATAATTTTCCAATATTTTTCCACTGGTCTTTTGTTTAATTCTTTGATAAAGCATCTAAACTAGAAGGCATAAATCTATAACTATCCAAGAAAAGAAGCTCACGTTTAACTTCAAATTTCTTACCTTCTTTAATATACTCATCGACTTTAATTTCTCTAGAAAAGCTAATAAACTTTTCTTCATTGTTTGGTATGCAACTCAATTTACCTCCTGATAGTTTCTTTATAAATAAGTGAGAATCATAACCAGATAAATTGTGAAATATTACTGGAAAGAATTTCGGAATTTTATAATTTAAATTACAATTTTGATGAGCAGCACCTCTATATTTTCCAGTAATATGAAAGTGATCACGTACTTTATCTTTTCCAAGTTTTTCTCCACAAATGTGACATTGTGTTGCTGCATCAAAATCATGCTTGTTTTCAAGAGTAAATACCATCTTTTTTGGAAATTTAATCCTATTACAAATTTTTATGATATCTTCTTGTAAACTATCAACAAAAATTTGTGCAACATCATCTGTTTCACTACTTGCAGTAAATGTTTTGATAAAACTGCTTTGATAAAAACTTTTGTCAAAACATTTAATATAATAACAGAATGAACTTGGAATATGTTTCTGATATTGTTTAGTATAAGATTCATTCGGATTGGGTTCACAAGTGTCAATTTGTTTGATAAAACTTTCAAAGTCCGCATATACTACAAACGGAACTCTCATTGATTTATTGTGACTAGTAAATTGCATTGTTGAATTTGGTGGTGGAAGTTCTATACGTACTGAATCATGTGTTTCACAATACGATTTATGATTAGATAATGATTCTTCAGAATTAAATCCTAATAAACAATTTTTACAATAATACACTTTACTATTTTGTCTTGATGTTTGCGAAGAAAGTAATCTGCTTAAATTTTTTATTAAACAGTAATGATTGGTTTCCCCATTTGATATTAATAGTAAATCTATTAAATGTTCGCGATCATTATTCTTTGATACATGCAATATATGAACTTCTGAGTTTTCATAACCATATACATTGTCACTGATATCTTGATTGTTCTTCTCAAATTATGTAATTTGATTTAAGGATACTGGAAATTCTATTTTAACCCAGTTTATTTTTCCAGCTTGATTTTTAAGCTCTTTATCTACTCTTTCATAATTTTTATCTGTTGGATTTAATGCTCTTGTGACGCACCACTTAAAACATTGATTATCTTCATTCTTTATATTAATTATTGCTTTTTTAGTTGCTAAATTTTCATCAAGTGGAATATATGATTTAACTTTAGTAGGATTATAATCAATAATATTGATATCCATCTTTTCAACAGAAACAAATCTCCAAACTGATCCTGCTTGTTGGTATAATGATAAAGATTCTAAAATTTTCTGCTTTGATGTTTCATAAAACTTGTCTAAATCTGTTGTTTCTAATACAACTTGATTATTCGTTCTAAATAGAGAAGATGTGATTGTAGTTTCTCCTATTTTAATATCAGTACGCTCCATTTCACAATGGAGAACTATATAAACTTTTGAATTTCTATTTTCTTTTATTACTTTATTAGCACTATTTCTAGCAGCATTTATGAAGGATAAAGCATCATATCTTTTTATTCCTTTAACTGAAAACTGATTTGTTACATTCTTAACAGCTGATTGTGATAATTTAAATTCTATCGGATTTCTAATTCCAAATTTTTTATACAAATTTAAGACTGTAGATTTTAATTCATCAACTTTTTTATTCACAACTTTTTTAATTGGTTCTGGAACATATGATACAATCCAATCTGCAAGAGAACTAATCTTTTTACTTATTTCTTTTCTAATTTGTGTAATAGGTTGAAAAGGTGACGGAGCTAAAAGTGTTGATGATATATCTGGAACAGGCTCATCAAGTAGATACTTCGTTAAATCGTTCGACCATCTGTTCGACTGATTGCATCTGTGTGTGCGATAACTCTGTAATGAGATCACTTATTCGCATATTATAATAATATTTAATTCCTCGCTCTTTAGCGATTTGTTTTAATTCTTTTACCGTTTTATTTTCCATTTTTATATATGTAAGATTTTTTTTATAGAAAAAATTTCTTTATATCATTTTAAAAAATATTTTTTCTTGTCAATATTTCATATGTAAAGTTTCATATGAAATTTAAATGCATCCCCCTCATCCTCGTATTCTACACTAATAAGTAGCATTTCGATATTTTACAATCTCCTCATCTTTTTTACAATCTCCTCATCTTTTTTACAATCTCCTCATCTTTTTTACAATCTCCTCATCTTTTTTACAATCTCCTCATCTTTTTTACAATCTCCTCATCTTTTTTACAATCTCCTCATCTTTTTTACAATCTCCTCATCTTTTTTACAATCTCCTCATCTTTTTTACAATCTCCTCATCTTTTTTACAATCTCCTCATCTTTTTTACAATCTCCTCATCTTTTTTACAATCTCCTCATCTTTTTTACAATCTCCTCATCTTTTTTACAATCTCCTCATCTTTTTTACAATCTCCTCATCTTTTTTACAATCTCCTCATCTTTTTTACAATCTCCTCATCTTTTTTACAATCTCCTCATCTTTTTTTAAAATTGTTGATGATATATTTGGAACAGGTTCATCAAGTAGATCCATCTTTGGATCCATGTAAATTCTTCGATATTTTAGGTACTCTTATATACTGTTTCTTCTCCTGTTTCCATGTTTGTTAATTTAATAGTGACTGGGTTTTTTTCAATTTTTCTTAATCTTTTAAATTTTGGATCTATTTCTTTTTTCTCTTCTTTTACTGGATGTATTCTAGGTCTTCCAACTGATCTTTTCTCATTTACTTCTTTTACTGGATGTATTCAAGGTCTTCCAACTGATCTTTTCTCATCAGTTGCTTCTGCTGCTTTTGACACGATTGATTCTTTATTTATCAACCCATTATCTACAGCAATCATTAACAATGTGACATAATTTTTAGATGTTTGTGAAATGTTATTTTCTTTTAACAACTTCTGCAAGTTTTCTCTTGTATAATACATTTTTATTATATAAAGAAAAAAATTTATTTAATTTTCAAAAAAATTTAATTTTCAAAAATTTATTAAATAACATTCAATTTATTTCCATCTGATTGAAGTTCCATCATTCTATCAGATAATACAAAAGCAAATGCCTGAGTATTTGCTGGTACAGCTGTATTAAATGTTGCTCTAATCTGTACTTGTATTGTTGATGATTTTAATCTTGTGATTGTTTGCTAATATCAAAAACAAAGAGTGGATATAAATCTATATAGTCAGAAGGAGTTATATTGCTGTTTGCGTTCAATTCATTCATTCCATAAAATTTTTCTTTAAACACAGATGCTTCTCTATAAATTCTAGGAATTTGCTGATTTGGAAATGACAAATTATAATCAACAGCAGGATATCTGTCATTATTATTAAGCATAATATACATATTTTTCAAGTCACAATGATCAAATATTGAAGCATTAGCAGTTTGGTCACCAGTTCTACTTGTTTGAAATCCGACAATAATGTATCTTGGATTTTCAGAAGATGTCTTTACGGCCAATTGCCAATTAAATGAAGTAGATTTTGTACATTTGTAGTATCATACTGTGAATTCGAAAACTTACTGGAATTGTCACTTTTTTTTCAATTTCTCCATAAAGTTTAAACTTTTCTACATCTGCTGGGATCAAATTTGACATAAATAATGATATTTTATTAGGATAAACTTTTCCTGCAGCTACAGCCTAAAAATTGCGCTATCATCACTTTGTCTTACAAGAGTTATTGTATGCTTAAGCCCATAAATAACTTTGTCGTAATCATCACAGAATCCAAAAATGTGCCTTAAAGGTACGCAAAATGAAAATGTTCCTTTTGTAGTTAGTTTCTGAATAATGTATGCTTGTCTTGTGGCAAACCCTATGTTATCAGTAAGTACTGCTGTTGATGTATTATCTTTACACCACAATTGATTTAATTTTGCGCTAATTGAAAGTCATTTGCATAATTAAGCATTCCTAACATTTAGTTGCTTGACCTGGATAATAAACAGCTTCTATCTCTTGGTTTGATAATTGGTATGTTATTCGACAAAATATTGCATAATTTGCATAAGACCATTATTTGTAAGCGCTACCGCATCTGTATTAGCATAAGCTGTTCCATCAGTTTTAACAAGTTGCCCTTCAAATAAGAGATAAGCTTTATATGGAAGTGTGAACAAATTTTGCTACTCAATGTTGATTTTTATTTCTCTAGGACTATTTAGATTTGTGCCATAAATTAGTTCATATTCATGTTCTTCATATCTTTCAATTCCATTATCTATATTTGGCATTTCTGTAAAACTAAATATTTCAGAAGTCGTCATTTTATTTTTTTATATACAATATAAAAATTTTTTTTTTTGATTGACAATTCTTAAAAAACGATATAAAAAATTTATCAAATCTACGCAAGTCGAAGGCCGCGTCCTTGTTTAACCATATCTTCTATTCTTATAGCCTTTTTATTTGATACTTTTTTTGCTGATCTTATTGCAGAACCCATCATCATTTTATTTATATTTTTTGTTATTTTTAATCCATTATTAATAAGATCATTAGATGCTTCCAAATTTGAAAGTATTTCTTTACTTTTTTCACTAATAACAGGTTGGGAAACTATTTTTGAAGATGCTTTATCAATTAATTGTTTTCCTTTTTCAACTGTAGCATTTCAAGCAGCTTCTATCGCTGATTTTGAAAGTTCTTTTCCTGCTGATTTAGCAGCAGTTATTGCAGTTTTTTTCTAAATCAGTAGCAGCCATCTTCTTCAACATAGCTGATGACACTCTTGTTACATTTGACGCTTTTATTCGTTTAAATAAATCTCTTATGCTTTCGAATATACCACTTCCTCCAACAACATGTTTTTTAACAATTAGCATTTTTTTATGTACTATATATTTTTTTTATACACTGATATATATTATAAATTATTTTGTATTGCTTTATACTGTGAACCATCTATTATACCTTGTCTTAATAATTCATCACAAATTGCAACAGCTTCATTTCTTGCTCCAGTGTTATCTGCTCTCCATGCAGCTATACATAAATCAAGTTTTTCAACTAATGCATCAAGGTCGCTAGGAAGAACTATAGTTTGTATTCTTGTTCCTATTCTTCTTTCAATTCCATTTCCTTTTGATTCACGCTTCCTATTTTCTTTTATGTCTTTCTAAATGGATGCTATTATTTCTCTGTATTTTCCACTACGAGACGACTTTAGTTTGTATGGGTTTTCAGAAGTAATTGCATCTGTTTGTATTAATATATTTCGATATTTTTAAGATCATCTTCACTATATACTCCTTTATTAGGATTAAACTTTACTATCAACTCCCAAAGGCCAGGAGTACTATAATATTTTTCATCATCAATAATTATATCATCATCATTAATATGTATTGTTTTTTTTCCAATATAAATTATATCATCTTTAGAATGTCCAAATGTAGTATCTGTAGATTTTTTACTATTAGCATACATTCTTAGATAATCTGTTGCAATTTTTCCTAGTCTTATACCTTTATATTCTTCATGAGATTGTAAAAGTTTTTTAGTTTCAGTTATCATTATCTCTCTTTTTGCTTCAGGATAAGAATTTGAAAAAGTGAGTGCTAATTTATTAGCTTGATCTTGCAATTTATATATGTTTTCTTTTATCCCATTTCAACTATCAATTAATGGCTTGTACAATTTTTCTAATCCTAACTGTAAATTAGTTTCACCCATTTTTTCATTTAAATTATTCTCCTTTATTTTTTTTTAAATCTCTAAGAATTCTTTAAAAATTTTTTCTCTTTTTTCAGGATCTTCAATTTTTAGAAAGGACAGGAAGGCTTTTTTTATAAATAAAGATAAAAAAACACAACGTAAATCGTTTTATGTTTTGACGTTTAAATTTTTACTAAATTTGCTTTGGAGTATATTAATTGTTAATTAATGATTCTTTAGTTTCTTCATTAATTAACTCTTTTGAATTTGTTCTAATTTGCTCAAGCATCGCTTTAAATTTTTCAAGTTCACTAAGTATTAGTTTAAGTTCATTGTCATCTATATTTCCATCTACTAAAGCTTTAGAAACATAGTCACTAAAACTGAATTATCAATGGCTGAAATTATTTTTACAGCTCTATGATACTTTTGACTTAACATATTTCTCTTTTCTCTCACACTCTCTATTTCTTTTTGAATCTCACTAATTGTGTTTAGGCGATACATATATACACTAATAATCTTATTTTCTTCATCAGGTGCACTTGCAAGATTTGGATATATTTTATTGAAAGTTTTATCATTTTGTATATCTGAATAAATATTATTACACAGCTTTTTGCAATTAAACTCCATTTTAATAAGAAAAAATAATTTTTTTTAAAATAATTTAAAAAAAAATATTTACAATAAATTCACATAACATAAACTATCTCCTTTTTTAATTAATAGATCAGGATCAGAATTATTAACAACATTTATTATAATATCATCAACAGTCTCTGATACTACAGAGTTTTGTAAGCTTAACATTTTTAATTTAAGTTCTTCATTTAATGAAACTAACGCAACACCTTCATTAACTACTACACCAAACTTTAAAAGAATATATTGATGTGATAGATATTTTATTGTAATGTTGTGTTGTGCAAATATTCCATATTTATTATCATTTATTAATACTGGAGGATGCTCTAAATCTTTGTGTACTTTAGAATTAAGAAGTATTTTAGGAAGTTCATTTGGTATTTTTCTTATAAATTTAAGTACTGGCATTTCGTTTTTTAAAAAATTATAAAAAATTTTAAGAAATCATAAAAGTATATTCAAAAATGGAATATTAGCAAATGGTGAATTTGGCCCTAATAATAAACCTGATCCTGTTGATGTAAATTCATTTCCATTACGTAAGTACAATCCATCACCTATAAAGCCACCTTTACTCAATGGTCTCAAATAAACATTTACTTTAATATTAGTATATTTACTCATTTTTATATGTAAGTAAAATAATTTTTTTTTAAATTATTTTAAGACTTATATACTTCTCTTATATGAAATCTAATAGTTACTTCTTCTCCTCGTAAATCCAAAAGATTTCCATCTTGATCAAGCAATCTATTTTCCATTCTTGATTTTTTTTTAGTATTAATGGTAAATAAGTTACGTAATTAGGCTTTTCAATAATTTTATATCCAGGTTCTACAGCTGGAAAAAATGAGTATATAACGTTACTAGTTACTCCATTTAAATACGATGATGCTATTATATCACTTGTTACTAGTATACTATTAATACTTAATATTTTTACTATATTAGTTGATATATAGTATCCTGCTGAATATACTCCACTGTCGAAACCAAAAATAGTTCTAATTGAATTTGGTTTTGTAAAATTAACTTTATAACTAGCCGCAATAGTTAAAGATGATCTTAATGTATTATTATTTGCTCTAATTGTAATATTTGAAACTGCTGAACTTGCATCACCGTTTATTATCATAATCGATTGGATGTAATTATTTATATCATCAATTTCATAAGATCCAACTGGAATATTTATATCCTTCCAAGTTGATCCATTATTTGCGCTATATCTAAAATTGTTGTTTGAAGAATTAATATTAGGAAAAATGTAAAATGTCTTTATACTAACTAGAGCCATTTTATATTCTCTGACTTCTCTAAGTTGAATAATAGGGTTATAATTAGTTCTTAATATACTGCTATTTCCGCTCACTAATAAACATGTAATTTTTGTTTTTATATAGATAATATTTTTTTTAAATTCAGATGGAATATAGAAATTATCTAACCCACTTCTATATTTTCCAAAATCTCTTTTAGAAGATAAATCAATGACAACAAATCCGTGAGTTTTTGACCAAGCTTTCTTACACAATCTTTTAAACTCATCCATTAGCATATCACTAGAAACATGATCATAATAAATGTGATTTAAACTCTTTGAATCTTAAGGAAATAAACATATGAAATTGGCATTTTCTCTTATAGTTCTCCTAGGTAACTCAAAATAATTTTGTGCAAGATAGAAACAATCTATATAACTATGCCTTCCTCTTGTATAATATTTTTCACACTTATTTTGTATTTCGTCTTGTATATCATCAAATATCATCGAATTATTTTTGTTAATATCAAGATCTTTAGGATCCGGTACATCATCAGCTGTTTCAAAAAACTTGCACTCTATATCTGTTTTCTCATTTAAATTTTTTGAAACTTCTTTAATTACAAAATGCGTTAAATGTAGAAACAAAACAAATACACTAAACTTGCAAAATGTTGTGAGTAAAAACAATAAAAATATGCAACGTGGAACTTGCACTATTTGCGGAAAATTAAAAACTCAATTTGTATCATCAAAAAAAGGAGGAGATTTAGTGAGTTCGTTTAATTCAGCAACACGTAAAATAAAACTACCATAGTCTAAGTTTCCAGGTGAAATGCATTTATCTGGAATGAACTTTGCAGGTCCTGGTTCTAATTTAGATGAACGATTAACTTCTACTGACGCATATAAAGAATGGAGTAAACCTATAGATAGAGTTGATAATGCAGCTTACCATCACGATCTTGCTTATAAATACTTCGATGACACAGCAAAAAGAAATTTAGCTGATAAAATGGATTCTATAAAAAATCCGACAATACGTGAAAGAATTGAACGAGGTATTATAAAACCTATTATATCATCTAAAGCAAAATTTGGATTAGGTCTTTCAGACCCATATGAATTGGGTGTTGAAACTACTCAAAAAAACTCCAAACGATCAGTAAAAAAGAAGAGAATAAAGAAGTAAGTATTATGGATCCAAACGATTTAATTTATATGAATCCGAAATGGACTGACAAACTTACAAACGAACTTTTTAGACCAGTTATAAAACATTTCAGAAAAAGAAAAGTGATTGTAAATGGAATCGATGAAATATGAGCTGCTGATTTAGTTGACATGAAATCTTTTTCCAAATTCAATGACGGTATAAAATACTTATTAATGGCAATTGATGTTTTTTCTAAGTATGGATGGATTGTTCCATTGAATAGTAAAACTGGAGTTGATGTTGCTAATGCTTTAAATAACATCTCTCAAGAAAAAAAGTGTCAAAAAACGTGGGTAGATAAAGGCTTAGAATTTTATAATAAGCATGTTAAAGCTCGACGTGTTATATGAAATGGTAAAAAAAATACAACAACACAAAGTATTCCTCAATTAAAATGACACCAGTTCAAGCTAGCGATAAAAAGAATGAAAATATTGTTTGGTTCAATCTAAATAGAAATGTACTATCAGAGTCTGTAAGATCAAAGTTTTCAATTGGTGATAGAGTTAGGATAACTAAAAAGAAAGGAACGTTTAAAGAAAGGATACACACCGAGTTGGACTGAAGAAGTTTTTACAGTGTCACAAGTTCAGTTCACAGATCTACCAACGTATAAAATAACTGACGATAATAATGAAGAAATACAAGGCACTTTTATGAACAAAGAAATGCAAAAACTGATCAAAACATATTTAGGATTGAAAAAGTTATTCGAAAACTTAAAAACAAGTCATTAGTAAAGTGGTATGGGTATCCTAATTCGTTCAACTCATGGGTTGATGCACTATTAGGTCCTTTGGATCCACAGAAAAATCTTTTGAATTTTTAGGTCCTTTGGATCCATGTAAATTCGAAGAAGTTTTATGGGATAGAAACAGCACTTCATACTTAGACTGGTTGAAATGACTTATGAGAATATGGTTAGAGATATAGCTAAATCTGATATGAGATTATGGTTAGGGATATGGTTGAAAAAAAATGAGCTAGAACCCGTTTTTTATACTACTAACAATATATTCAAAATTTGGTTATAATAATGGATACTTTTGAAACAGCTATGACTTCATTCGAGTTTGACAATTATATTGCCTTTTTTAAAGCTGATAATACTACTGTTCTATTTAAAAACAGTTGTGCTATTTACACATTTTTTTCAGAGAGTAAAAAATTATTTAATTCTGCAAAAATAAACTGCATAAAATCGTGATATTAGAAAATACTCAATGCACAGTTCAAGTTGATCTAAACAGGTTAAATAGGCTTTATAAAGACATCCGGGTTCTTAAAAAAAGTTTAACCATTAATTGGAATTCCATAACTAAAGTATTAGAGAAAGAGTTTATTGTTATTCAAGCTAAACGTAAAACAAGCATTTTTTTGTTTAACATCAATAATGTTTCTGACATAAAGAAAATTAAGACATGTGATAAATCAGAAATGAAAATAAAGTGTAAAAAGTATGGGAAAGTTAAGACTCATCTCAGACAAATTACTTAAGGATGAAAAGTTTAAATTAAAAAGAAAACTAAATTTAAAAAAATATACAAAAATAACTGTCTATCAACAAAATAGATAGTAGAAAAAAAGAATAAGAATTTATCACACTGTATGGTATCCACACAAAAACTAAAACAAATGGAGTTAAGAAAAATAATAATAAGTAAAAAAGCTGAAACATCTCGTTTGCAGTTGTTAGATGATGATTTAAAAGTAAAGCTAGATTTAGCCCGGTTCTCCTACAGAAATATTAACAATAAAAACCACAGAATCAAGGCACATTTGTTATGATATATATAGTTCCTTGTTTATAGGTTTGTACGGAAAACTAATCACAGGACCTTGGATGACCCAATTTTATCAAAACCAGAATAATCGATCACACATGGGAATGGTTGGAATAAATAATAATAAAAGAATTGTTTACTTTAAATAAATCAAATTCTTTATTATATATATATATATATATATATATATATATATATATATATATATATATATATATATATATATATATATACATACATACATATATATACATATATGTACATATAAACACATACATATATATATATATATATATATATATATATATATATATATATATATATATATATATATGTATATATATATATATATATATATATATATACATACATACATATATATACATATAAACACATACATATATATATATATATATATATATATATATATATATATATATATATATATATATAAATTAATAAATTACACTAACATAATTTACATATATATATACATATATATATATACATATATATATATATATATATATATATATATATATATACATATTATATATATATATATATATATATATATATATATATATATATATATATATATATATATATATATATATATATATATATATATATATATATATATATATATATATATATATATATATTATCATCAGATGCTGTTTTTGCTACCCTGAGAGATGGAATTCTTGATAAATTCTCTATAAATATTACAAAATCATTAGCATCAGGATTTAATTCTGTGCTTGAGAGACAGCTGCAACAGCATTTAAAAGATGATCTTAGTAATGCTACTTCTGAAGTTTTGCAAAATGCTCCTTCAGGACCAGTGCATAATATACACATTGAGAGAGTTTTAGGTATGGTTGATGCTCAAAACAAAAGGGCTCCTAACGCTATCATACTCAGCCAACATTGACATTAATTTTTTTATTTATTCTTATCATAAAGCTTTCCTCAGGCATTCTTTTATCTTTTTCAGAAGTAAAAAGCTTAAAATATTGAATATAGCTTTTGCCAAATGAGTAATTAAAATATTAGGTGAAAGTATAAGTTTTCCGATAAATATTGTTTTTGAAAATAATATATCTCAAAAGTTCCGCAGAGTTTCACCCTGAAATGACTTTTTTATCCGAGGGGATGTTATCATGGACAACTAAAATCAGCTGCTCCAAATTGCCCGAAATGGATTTATGGGCATAAGTATAAAAAATAAAAAACTGTGTAAAATATTTTTCCCCCACAATGAGGGGGTTGTAAACTGTACGTGGTCATTACTTCTGAACGCCAAAAGATTTTTTTATAAAATTTGAATTCTATCGACAAAATTAAATTTTATTTTAAGTTTTGAAAACAATTATGTTTAAAATACTGTCCCCCCCCTCTCAAAGGATTGAAGGGGGCCGTTGTTTGGGTTTTTCATGTTCCCAAGCTCCAATAACCGTAATATTTTGTAACACATTCTCGTTTGACAATAGTATTAAAATAAAAAATTTGGGAGTTCACATCATGCCTGAAAAAGTGTTTCATCAGTATTTCTTGAATCTTGAATACAGATGTTGTTAACATGATGTGATTATATTATGTTAAATGTTACATGACGTGTAGTGGTTTATAACTAAAGTGGATAATTGTTGTTAATGTTGGGCGGCAATGCAGTGAATGCTATATCAGATACAAATTCAACTCAATCTTGCAATGTTTGATATGCCAAGCCTAGTGAAATGAACAAGATGGATATAATTAGAGAAAAAGTTTGCAATAAGCAAGCTATAGATTTAGGATTATCCACATTGCACTGTTGGATACGAATTTTTGAATTCATTCTACACTTGGGATATAAAATGGACATTAAAATATACCAGTTCCGATCTCCAGAAGATAAATAGTCTGTAAAATCTCGAAAAAAAGAAATCAAAAGAAAATTTAGAGAGGTGTTAAGCTTTGTGGTTAATACTCCTAAGCAGGGATTTGGAAATACTAATACAGGAAACACTGCAAGGAGGGCATTTCTAGGAGCAGAGTCTCTCTCTGAAATAACAGGAGTTAGTTTGGACATCATCGTAAGACTAAGAAACATATTGAATGCCGTTTGCAGTGGATTCCACCTGAACTTGGATGCTTTTAAAGCATGCTGTTATAAAACTACAGAGCTGATAGTGGAAACCTATCCTTGGTAAATTATGCCACCTACACTTCATAAGGTTCTGAAACATGTATTTTTAATTGCTGAGCATTTGGATCTTCCCATTGGAGCGTATTCAGAGGAGGCTCAGGAAGCACAAAATAAGGCCATACGAAATGCAAGACGCAATCACACATGCAAAATATCTAGAATTAATGTGATGCTGAACCAATTCCATTATTTACTAACAAGAAGCAACCCTGTCATCTCTTCGATTGCTTTCAGGAACCCCAAGACATTTTTTGGTCCTAACCTTAATCCTGACGTACAGGACCTCCTCAGAGGAGATGAATAGTTATTTTTTTTCTTAATAAATGTTATCTTTTCAAATTTAAACTTTTTCATGTAAAAATTCTCTTATCAGTATTATAATCAGGGATTACATATTAATGCATAAGTTAAATATTTTTTTCAATTTTAGATTCTAGAAAATATTTTTAGAATAATTTCTAGAATCTAAAAATTAAAAAAAATTGCATTGAAAATTCAAGGGAGGAGGGGGAGAGAAGAGAGGGTAAGGGGAGGGGTCTACAACTTGAAAAGTTTTTAATTACTTACTTTTTAAGTTTGTTTTTGAATTGAAACAATAATTTAATAAAAACGTTTATTACTTTACAAAATTTTGAGTTTTGGACGCTTTTTGACCATTTCGCTTCACTGTGCGTCAGAGCAAAAAGTTTAAAAGCGAAAGAACGTTAGAGCGAAAAGTTTTAAAGCGAATGAACGTTTTAAAGCGAATGATATATTTGCAGAGTGGTTATGTTACATATTGTTCTATATATTGTACAAATAAATATATTGTAGATGCATGTTTTTCAAAAACATACATCTACAATAAATATATTGGAGATGTAAGTATTTGAAGTTTTATGTTTTTTTAAGGGTAGTTTTTGGACAAACGTTGATAGATTTTAGTGTTCTTAAGTAAATCTGCTTTATTTGGCGTTTAATTTTGAGATTCCTTACACTCAGTAATAATGCGCTTCGAATATGCAATATGGTTCTTTGAGTCTTACTTAGGTAATGAGCTAAAGCTGCACTGTCATCATTGGTCTGTGTTTATTTCTACACTTAAACCAATTCTTAGTTAAAGAATAAGAGGTTAAGAAACTATTTGATATTTTATATAAGGTTTAATAAATTATTCTTGTTGAGAACGGAAGTGTCACAACTTATTATATTGTATTAAAACTTCAAAACTTATCGACCTTTTTTTAAATTAGCTTTGTACAAAAAATAAGTAGAACATAGAAAAAAATAAAAGTGTTTACAATAAACAACCCTTGAAATATAATTGGTGGTGTGCTTATAACATTTGCTTATAACAATTGTGCAAATATTCAGTCTCTGAATATATTGTCAACTTATGATATATTATTAAATTTATATGGATACATTAATGCCATCAAAATGTTTAATATAACTCTTGTACCATCTTATTTTTTGCTAGAATTAAAGAAACATAGTTTTGATCAGAGTTAAAAGCATTTTTAACGCCTACAAAAAATGTGAATATTTTTTTTTCAGTGAGCAAATCCAAGTTTTGCTGTTATTGTAAAATCCAGACCCAATTTATTTAAAATAAGCCTCCATTGTGAATGATTAACTAAAAGTGAATGCAATAAAAAACTTTATTAAAATGCAGAAAATTTTATTTATGTTTTTTAGTCAAAAATAGATTTTTTTGAACAGCTTTATGGATTCATATTTTTAATTTTTTTTAAAGCTTTCAACCCAGTTACAGATAAGAAATTGGTAGTTAAATAAGCACAGGTCAGAAATTGATCTTTTAGGTTTATTATACTAATATCAAATAATGATATTCTGCCTTAAAAAAAATATTTTAATTTTGGGAACAAAGAAAATACAACGCTTTTGGGGAACCGACCCTATTTTTATAAATGGGTCAAATCATTATATTTCAATCAATGGCTTGTGGCTCACCATCTCTGATTTTCCTGATTTTTACATATTGTTATGAGCATCATATAGATATGTTAAATTTGAAATTTCAGACTTCCGAGTACAACGGTTCGGAAATTATAGCCTTACAAACATGACACAGTGACCCCTCTCGATTTACAAATGGTCAAAACAGACTAATTTAGAGCTGTATAACTTTCAACAAGTGTCTCATTTTTTCTAAAACTATTTTATGGATAGTTCTCTCTTTAAAAAAGTGGTTTTTATTAACTTGTGTTAAATTAGAAAAAAATTATGACCTCCTCAACTTTGGAAAAAATCATAAAATTGCTGAAATATGCCAAAATGAAACTAACTGTAGCATTATTCTGTTCATCCACAAGTCTTTACATATAGCTTTTCTGATTAGCTACTACTGTCTGCAATAAACGGTAAAAATATAGGCAGTTTGTTGCAGTTTAGAACTTAAATATATCTAAAAACAAAATGTCCACTCGCCTAAAAAGTCCAATTTTCAGCCATTTTGAGATGCTTGTAAATTTTTCTAACACGTTGTTTTGATCTAAGATTAACAGCATATAAGACCATTAGACCTAACTGTCTGAAAATGCAAACATTATCAGACAGAAATGTAATCAGTGGTGTTTATGTGGTCTGGACCCCTCCTCCCCCCCCCCACTCACTAAGGTGCCCTCTCCCCCTGGAGGAGGGGGAGGGGGTTTGGGGTGGCACCAATCAAAGGGGGAACAAGGGCAACCAACTTACAAAGGTATAAGCATTCATTTTCTAGCATGAATTCTATAAAATTTTGAAGCAAAAATATTGATGAAATTTTTAGGTTTAAGGAACAAACCAAATAAAAACAACATCATAAAACAAAAGTAGCCAAATAAAATACATAAAAGGTGCAGCAACATATTACAAATGTAACAACATTGATCAAGATAATACCACCAAAATGGTAACAATATTAGCCTCTATAAGTCAAAAAAAAAGGCTTTATAAATATAACATATAAAAGAACATTAATATTAGTCCTTTTTGTCACAGGCTCTGAGCTATTATTCATTTCTCTAAAATGTCTGATAAAAACATTAATTTTAACACAAATTGAAAATTCACATCATTTTGCAGATAACTCACTAATAAATATAACTAGCCAATATTAGCGGGGCGACTGAATAAGTGCGAATTTCATAACCGCGAATCTGCATAAGTGCGACTGGCATAAGTGCGAACTGGCATAAGTGCGAACTGGCACAAGCGCGAACTGGCATAAGTGCGAATCACTTGCAAAAACTGGCATAAGTTCGAACTAGCACAAGCGCGAACTGGCATAAGTGCGCCAAAAGAATTTGCAAACATTGGCATAAGTGCGAACTGGCATAAGTGCGAACTGGCATAAGTGCGAAACAATTGCAAAAACTGGCATAAGTGCGAACTGGCACAAGCGCGAACTGGCATAAGTGCGCCGAAAGAATTTGCAAACATTGGCATAAGTGCAAATTGGCATAAGTGGCGAATTGGAAGGTTCGCACTTATGCCAATTCGCACTTATGCCAGTTCGCACTTATGCCAATGTTTGCAAATTCTTTCGGCGCACTTATGCCAGTTCGCGCTTGTGCCAGTTCGCACTTATGCCAGTTTTTGCAATTGATTCGCACATATGCCAGTTCGCACTTATGCCAGTTCGCACTTATGCCAATGTTTGCAAATTCTTTCGGCGCACTTATGCCAGTTCGCGCTTGTGCCAGTTCGCACTTCGTCTTTGCAACTGCTTCGCACTTATGCAGATTCGCAGTTATGAAATTCGCACTTATTCAGCCTCCTCTTATTAGCGATTCCACGGCTTAGCAAAAACATTTGACGTTTGACATCGCAAGAGCCGATGACATGTGACTTTCATTTTTACAATTGAAAAATATCTTTTCATCATTCAGCAAAAAATTAGACATAACAGAGAGAATTTTTTTTATAACATCAATTATTTTTTGTAGATGATTTGTAAAGACCATTAGAAAATTCTTCTTGTATAATAACTTGCATAATTTACTATAAATTTATTAGGCACTAAGATTTTCAACACTACTGGTAAGTTTTTTAAAATCTGGTTACAAGCTTGTAGTTGATATTCTAAGCAACTGTAACAAATGTTCACTAGTTAGATTGGCACAATACTTTAATTTAACAAATTTCATAGTCGAAAATAAAGACTCACATGTATATGTTGAACCAAAAATTGAAATAAGTTTTATACTAATCCTTTTTAGTTGAGGATACTTAACTTTAGGAACCAAATTTCCAAAAATCTAATAAAGCTAGTGTTTTATGCAGCACTGGTATACAGCCATTCAGACATAAATTATCATCTCTGAACTATTACCTCCCCTTTGTAAATCGCTCAGTGTAAGACGGTATGATCAAGGTATTAAATGATAATGATAGCAATTTTACCACTATAAACTAATCAATAATTAGTTAATAGTTGTATAATTTCTGATCTAAATTCTGATTAAATTATTTATATAGTTATGTTAAAACAGTTTCAAATATCTGTCTGAATTATCACCTCCCCTCAAGTAAATCACTAAACTTTTGTCTGAATTATCATCTCTATCTTATATAATCATTAAATAAAAGATGTTGTGAAAATGGTATTAGGTGATGTGATAAAAAGCTATAAACTCTTAATTATATGTAGTTATGTATAACTTATTATATATAGTTATATATAACTAATAGGTTATAGTTGTATTTAGTTAAATATATTTTATTTAATTGAAAAAACTCTATAAATACTTCAATAAGTTTCTAAATCATTACCTCCCCCTAGTAAATCACTCAATGTAAGATGGCATGATAATAGTATTAAGTGATATTGATTGAAATCATACAACTATATATTAGTTATAAAATTATGTGAAAATATTTACAAATATACTGATATTATAACAACCCTTTATTAAATATGAGATGTATGGTACTAGTATTGAATAAACGATAGTTTATTCAACACTAGTACCATACATCTATATATAATATATATACTGTATTAGAATTACTAGAGCTTTTGGTATTTAAGTTGTAGGACTTTTTTTTACTGTTGGCACGGGTGGATTCAGGGTACTTCTAGTACATCTGTAGATGTACCTAAAAATACAATAAATGAAATATAATTTTGAAAAAAAAAAGTTGATATATTTTAATATTGCAAATAAAAATACTTTTTTACTTAACTGTCAAGTAAATTAGATTTAAGTTTTATTATCAGATTTAAGTTTTGTAAACATTAATTAAAAAAAATGCTTTTTTTTTTAAAATAATATAGAAATATGTTTCTCAACTGGAGGTAAAAGTAAAAATGAATAATATTTAATTAGATGGATCAATGGATGCTCCCAATATTATTATATTAAACAATCAAAAATGCTTTTAAATTTTTATTTGATTTGTTAAAAAAGCAAGTTATTAATTTCTTTACTAATAACAATTTTTGGAGCTCCCCAATCTACACCCTAGGTAAATCTTTTTTCTAAATCTTTTGTTTTGCGATAATCATGAGGTGAAATTAGTTTTAATGAATAATACATGACAAAATAAACCAATGGACAACCCCAACATCATTTCTTTCTATGATTTATCTTTGTATTAAGTTTGATTTTCAATATTTAGTTTTAAAGTATTTGATTTTATTTATATAAAAAGCACTGCCGGATGTCCTTGAACATGTACACCCTGAAATATATAAGGTTTATTGATGATATTTGAAATTTCGCTTAACATTATATGTTAAAAATGTTACATTTAAAATGTCACTTAATTATAAAGTTAAAAACATTAAACTACAAAATGACAAAACAAAATTAATCTCTTTGAAAGGTATATTACAAAAAAATATAATTTCTTGTAAGCATATGAATGTTTTTGACTCTGTAAAGTATTTAGTTTTTTTAATAATCATGTGTTTGCAGCATTTCTGTAATAAAGTTGGTGATAGTATTCTTCAAGTTCAACTTAGATATTATCACATCACATCATGTCATGATCAGGCAATAAAGTTTTTAGAGAAGTTATTTCTGATACAATATTTTTAAAGTTTAAAATTCTAAAAATTTTATTATTTTTGCTGATAAACCCACTAACAGTGAAAGTAAGAACAACTGTTATTAGTTATATGGTTTGTTGATTCAAAGTTATATGGATTCAAGTTATATGGTTTGTTGAATAAGGGAAGAATTGATCAGTTTTTTAGATTGCACAAATTTTGACTTAACTAATAATAGTTAAGGATTATTTTATATTTTGTTAAAACGTATTTCAGGTTTTTCTTTAGATATTATGAATCCCAGAGGGCATTGACTGAATGGTGTTGGAGCAATAGATAGTCACACTAAAGGTTTATCCTCTTGTATTTTAAATCTGAATGAAAAAGCTACAAATGCTCATTGCAACAGTCATAAGCTTAATTTAGCTATTTGTGTCTCGTGCAAAGTGCAATATGTCAAGTATCTTTTGACACATGTGTAAGAGGTATCATACTTTATAAACGTTTACCTCCCAGACAATAAAAGTTAAAGGACTATATTGAAAGTACTGTTCCATTGGCTGTTAAAAATACACTTAAAAGGTGTTTGCAGAACACGTTGTGACACTTTTGCAAGACACATTGTGACACTAGTTAGAAGGACTCCATCATATTTTATTGGCTTTTATCAAACAGATTTACTGAAATCCATTGCTTTACCTTGTGAGAAATTATATGTAAAGCACTATGGTGCTTTACATATAATTTCAGTACAGGACCACCCAAATGGTTTAGCTTTGATGTATGTTTGTACAAAAATGGTTATAGATTTAAAAAACTCACTGATAAGTTTACAACTAGAAATCATAATATTTTTCTAACATTTAAACAAAGTTAAAATAAATATAAAATATTAAAAAAAAACTTTTTAAATTTGATATATAAAAAATAAAAATCCCAATATAAAAAGGTCAGCTTTTTTGGTCACTCGTAAAAAAACCCAGCTATTTTTGTAGTCATGTATCCTTATAAAACATTATTTGCCATAAGGCAAGTAATGGAATTCATCGTATTTTTAAATTGGGTTCAGATATATCATTGTTCGTGACACCAACAAAACGAACTTTACATTAAAATGTGATGTTGTTATTTAATAAAATAAAGATTTTATAATTTACTATTTCCTAACAAAATTGGACATTAAGATTGCATTTCTGAATATCTCTTTATTAAATTTAATATTGCATATTATATTATAATGTAATAATAATTTGTTATAGTTTGTGTTATTTTATAATATATTTGTTACAATACAATTATAAAACTTTACAATTTGTAAGTTTAATTTAACAATGGTAATGTGTAATATAGGTCGATTTAGGATTGCACTCCTTCCCCATCTTCTCCTAAAGGGGAGGGGGTTGTGAAAGTCGCTTGTGAAAAAATCAGATGTATCCAAATAATTTCCTTGTTCTGCCCATGTTAGAAACATAGAAAAAAAGCGTTAATCTTACTTTAATATTATAGCCATATATAGTATATTAGTCCAACATTCATAATTATTTTAGCCTAATTTAAAGATACGTTAATGTTACATTAATTTTTTTTTAATTTATGCATTTTTTACTATGTATTTATGTTTTTGAGTTCTATTTTTGCTATTTCTTTTGATCTATACAAACTAGTATTGATTTTTTTATATTTTAATATAATTTTATGCTAATTAAAAAAAGTTTTTTTGTTATATTAAATTATTTTTCATTTATTTAGTTTGATCATAAGGTTCTGCGCTACTTCATTATTTGTATTTAATTTGACTACTGTTGAAATATGGTTTAAATTTAGTAAATTTTCATGAATTGAAATTTACTTTACTGATCATTAGCTAACAGTTTAGGTTATAAAATTAAATTCAACACCATTAACGTAAGAATAACTTTGTTTTCTGGTAACACCATTAAATAGTTTATTGCGATTATTATCATGTCATTGCTATTTTGAGTAAACTTTTTTCATATATTTTTCATGGCAACAATAGTTTATATTATTCTTAAAGTAAAATTAAGATTAATAGTTTTTTTGTTTGCTTTTTAGATGACATCTCTTGTTAACACTGCTCTCATAAAAAATTGAATATTCTATAAAATCTTTATTTTCGTTCTTTTTTTGCTGTAAAGTTCGCTACAAACTTTATTTAATATTTTTGTTAGTGGTACTTTTTTATTATTGTATATTATTCTAATTTTTTTCTCTTTATTTATATATATACATATATACATATATATATATATATATATATATATATATATATATATATATATATATATATATATATATATATATATATATATATATATATATATATATATATATATATATATATATATATATATATATTATATATATATAATGTTACTGTTACCCGCAGTACCAGAAATTAGCTAAGTGCTAATGTTTATAATATAATTTAATATTGCAACTCTGAGTTTCATGTGTTATCACAATCATCAGGCAAGTAGTAAAAATTTAATTTTGCTACGATTTGTTTAGTGGACGTTACGGTTTATATTTGTATTTTAGATCGTTACGGGACGGAAATTGATTAGTAGTTAGGTTAATAATATTATTAATTTGTTTTTAGTTGGCTAATAATTGTGAAATAGTTATATGTTTAATGTTTAAAATTTTTTTATGTGTTAATGTGTATTATTTGTGTGTTAAAATATAATAAAATAAAAATAAGAAAATAAGAATTAAAATTGATATAAAAATGTACATAATATTATGAAATATATTACAAAAGCTGTGTATGTGAGTAATTTATTAGTTAGCCTAGAGATATATGGAGCAGATTAGTATAGTTATTTTTATTTATAGTTGTTAGTCAGGTTTGTAGCGAGCTTTGTAATTTTTTAATAAAAATTTATTTTCGTGGCGGCACTTTGATATAATTTCGGTTCTCTTATTTAACAGTTCTTCAGGTTTTGGATATGATATAATAGTAAATTTCTCATACAGACATAGTGGGCATCTTTTGGAAATATTTAAGTAGGGGGGTACTGATTTGAGAATAGACCATGTTAGCATAGGAGTTTCATTAAAATTGTTTTTTAAATCCCAGACATAGTTTGATAGGGCGGTCGAATTTTTGTATTTAATATTGTTGAATGATGATTTGTGGTTGTTGTATCTGGTTTTCCACTCACCTTCCGTTAATCCTATATAAACTTTGCTGGGTTGGTTTTTTGCTGCGATGATGCATTTATATATATTTGTTGATTTGCACTTACCATTCAGGGGGCATTCTGCTTTGTTTCGACAGTTGCATTTTGGATCATTATTCTCAATTCTAGGGAAGATAATTTTTTTGTTGTGGTTTTTTATAATTTTTTCTATATTTTCAGTGCAACTGTAGCTTACCTTTACAGTGTTTATATATATATATATATATATATATATATATATATATATATATATATATATATATATATATATATATATATACATACATATAAGGGACGTCTGTAAAAATTTTAAATTATTTATTAATATAACTATTATATATCATTTAAAAAAGCTTTATTTTAGCATTACAACGGTTAAAACTTTGTAAAAAACGAATGATTCTACAAAAAGTTATGCCTATTTAAAGTATCAAAATTTCATTGCAAGGATTCCTTAAGAAAACTGCAACCAACTTGAGCAATTTGCGTTCGGCTAACGGTAGTTTTGTTATAATATATTTCCTTGTTACATTGCGCATTATTTTGTATCGCTTATCTTTTCATCCAAAAAACCTTAAAAATATTTAGTAGCTCCACTGCGTGCCAAAATAGGGTATGAGCGCGCCAATATTTTTTGATGAAATTTGGCAGGTACATAGAAAATGGTTATACAAAATTAAATGAAAAGTCACAAAAATAAACGAACATGCCTTCAACTAAAATTAACTTCAATAACATAAATTTTCAACACTAATGAAATTACTAAAAACGTTACTTTTTTCAAAAAAATTACAGAATATAAGAAACTTCAAACACTCTACTTTTGAAATAAAATCTAAGTTGATACAAATCCACACAACATCTACTTCGAGCACGCTGTTAAAGTGGCCACAGACTTTAACTTTAAAATCGCTGCCGTAAAGGCTAGATTTGCACGTACAATATAACAAAACACGGATTCTTTTTAATAACTTTTACTAAATTATAGTATTAAAATTGCATTTAGGCATTACATGTAATGCCTAAATGCTATATACAACTTTCTGCAAGCAAAATAAAATGGTAAACCAAAAAAAACTTTAATTAATTTTTATCTATAAATCTTAAATTACTTAAGATAACTTGTAGATAGCCATTTACAAATGTCAAGTAAAATATTATACATAGTTATGAATAGCTTTTAAATATTAACACTTTTAAATAAATTACAATAAACACATTTTCGTGAAAAAGCACATTTCGCTGGGCGATCAGCCAATCTTATTTTTAAAAAACTGCCTCGATATTAAAAAGAAATTAAAAAGACACGTGACTTTAACTGTAAATAATCAACTAACGTTGATTACTCACTGTTAAAGTCAACTACAAATCAACGTGAAAGTGACGTGGAAACTTCTGACGTTAAACTTTCTATCTCACTAAGACGTTGGAACGACGTCGTATTTTTTAAAAGTATATGTTAGTTAAAGCTTCTTTTCTTGTTTCAAATCATAACACAACATTTGATTAAAAAGAAAACTAGAAGAATTTTTAAAAAATCAAAATAAAATGTTTTCTTAATTACTAAAGCCTAAAGTTTCATTA